>NC_088213.1:20754974-20844974 GCF_036934945.1 Oncorhynchus masou masou | reverse complement strand
GGAGGAGGGATAATGGTGGACTAGAGGAGGAGGGATGATGGTGGACTAGAGGAGGAGGGATGATGGTGGACTAGAGGAGGAGGGGGTGATGGTGGACTAGAGGAGGTGGGGTGGTGGTGGACTAGAGGAGGAGGGATGATGGTGGACTAGAGGAGGAGGGGTGATGGTGGACTAGAGGAGGAGGGATAATGGTGTACTAGAGGAGGAGGGATGATGGTGGACTAGAGGAGGAGGGATGATGGTGGACTAGAGGAGGAGGGGTGATGGTGGACTAGAGGAGGAGGGATGATGGTGGACTAGAGGAGGAGGGATGGTGGTGGACTAGAGGAGGAGGGATGGTGGTGGACTAGAGGAGGTGGGGTGGTGGTGGACTAGAGGAGGAGGAATGATGGTGGACTAGAGGAGGAGGGATGGTGGTGGACTAGAACAGGAGGGATGGTGGTGGACTAGAGGAGGTGGGGTGGTGGTGGACTAGAGGAGGTGGGGTGGTGGTGGACTAGAGGAGGTGGGGTGGTGGTGGACTAGAGGAGGACTAGGGGTGGTGGTGGAAAAGAGGAGGAGGGATAATGGTGGACTAGAGGAGGAGGGGTGATGGTGGACTAGAGGAGGAGGGGTGATGGTGGACTAGAGGAGGAGGGATGATGGTGGACAAGAGGAGGCGGGGTGGTGGTGGAAAAGAGGAGGAGGGATAATGGTGTACTAGAGGAGGAGGGATGATGGTGGACTAGAGGAGGAGGGATGATGGTGGACTAGAGGAGGGATGATGGTGGACTAGAGGAGGAGGGGTGATGGTGGACTAGGAGGAGGAGGGATGGTGGTGGACTAGAGGAGGAGGGATGATGGTGGACTAGAGGAGGAGGGATTATGGTGGACTAGAGGAGGTGGGGTGGTGGTGGACTAGAGAGGAGGGATGGTGGTGGACTAGAGGAGGTAGGATGATGGTGGACTAGAGGAGGAGGGGTGGTGGTGGACTAGAGGAGGAGGGATAATGGTGTACTAGAGGAGGAGGGATGATGGTGGACTAGAGGAGGAGGAGGTGGGGTGGTGGTGGACTAGAGGAGGGGGGGATAATGGTGGACTAGAGGAGGGGGGATAATGGTGGACTAGAGGAGGAGGGATGATGGTGGACTAGAGGAGGAGGGATGATGGTGGACTAGAGGTGGAGTGGTGGTGGACTAGAGGAGGAGGGATGGTGGTGGACTAGAGGAGGTGGGATGGTGGTGGACTAGAGGAGGTGGACTAGGGAGGTGGTGGTGGACTAGAGGAGGTGGGGTGGTGGTGGACTAGAGGAGGTGGGGTGGTGGTGGACTAGATGAGGTGGGGTGGTGGTGGACTAGAGGAGGTGGGATGATGGTGGACTAGAGGAGGTGGGGTGGTGGTGGACTAGAGGAGGTGGGGTGGTGGTGGACTAGAGGAGGTGGGGTGGTGGTGGACTAGAGGAGGAGGGATAATGGTGGACTAGAGGAGGTGGGGTGGTGGTGGACTAGAGGAGGTGGGGTGGTGGTGGACTAGAGGAGGAGGGATAATGGTGGACTAGAGGAGGAGGGATGATGGTGGACTAGAGGAGGAGGTATGATGGTGGACTAGGGGAGGTGGAGTGGTGGTGGACTAGAGGAGAAGGGATGATGGTGGACTAGAGGAGGTGGGGTGGTGGTGGACCAGAGGAGGTGGGGTGGTGGTGGACTAGAGGAGGTGGGGTGGTGGTGGACTAGAGGAGGAGGGATGATGGTGGACTAGAGGAGGCGGGGTGGTGGTGGACTAGAGGAGGCGGGGTGGTGGTGGACTAGAGGAGGTGGGGTGGTGGTGGACTAGAGGAGGCGGGGTGGTGGTGGACTAGAGGAGGCGGGTGGTGGTGGACGAGATGAGGAGGGATGATGGTGGACGAGAGGAGGTGGGGTGGTGGTGGACTAGAGGAGGAGGGGTGATGGTGGACTAGAGGAGGAGGGATGATGGTGGACTAGAGGAGGAGGGATGATGGTGGACTAGAGGAGGAGGGATTATGGTGGACTAGAGGAGGAGAGGGATGGTGGTGGACTGGAGGAGATGGGGTGGTGGTGGACTAGAGGAGGGGGGATAATGGTGGACTAGAGGAGGAGGGATGATGGTGGACTAGAGGAGGAGGGATGATGGTGGACTAGAGGAGGAGGGATGATGGTGGACTAGAGGAGGAGGGATGGTGGACTAGAGGTGGGTGGTGGTGGACTAGAGGAGGTGGGGTGGTGGTGGACTAGAGGAGGAGGGGTGGTGGTGGACTAGAGGAGGAGGGATGATGGTGGACTAGAGGAGGAGGGATGATGGTGGACTGGAGGAGGTGGGGTGTGTGGTGGACTAGAGGAGGGGGATAATGGTGGACTAGAGGAGGGGGGATAATGGTGGACTAGAGGAGGAGGGATGATGGTGGACTAGAGGAGGAGGGATGATGGTGGACTAGAGGTGGAGTGGTGGTGGACTAGAGGAGGAGGGATGGTGGTGGACTAGAGGAGGTGGGATGGTGGTGGACTAGAGGAGGTGGGGTGGTGGTGGACTAGAGGAGGTGGGGTGGTGGTGGACTAGAGGAGGTGGGGTGGTGGTGGACTAGAGGAGGTGGGGTGGTGGTGGACTAGAGGAGGTGGGATGATGGTGGACTAGAGGAGGTGGGATGGTGGTGGACTAGAGGAGGTGGGGTGGTGGTGGACTAGAGGAGGTGGGGTGGTGGTGGACTAGAGGAGGAGGGATAATGGTGGACTAGAGGAGGTGGGGTGGTGGTGGAGTAGAGGAGGTGGGGTGGTGGTGGACTAGAGGAGGAGGGATAATGGTGGACTAGAGGAGGAGGGATGATGTGGACTAGAGGAGGAGGTATGATGGTGGACTAGAGGAGGAGGTATGATGGTGGACTAGAGGTGGAGTGGTGGTGGACTAGAGGAGAAGGGATGATGGTGGACTAGAGGAGGTGGGGTGGTGGTGGACCAGAGGAGGTGGGGTGGTGGTGGACTAGAGGAGGTGGGGGGTGGTGGTGGACTAGAGGAGGAGGGATGATGGTGGACTAGAGGAGGCGGGGTGGTGGTGGACTAGAGGAGGTGGGGTGGTGGTGGACTAGAGGAGGTGGGGTGGTGGTGGACTAGAGGAGGCGGGGTGGTGGTGGACTAGAGGAGGACGGGTGGTGGTGGACTAGAGGAGGAGGGATGATGGTGGACTAGAGGAGGTGGGGTGGTGGTGGACTAGAGGAGGAGGGATGATGGTGGACTAGAGGAGGAGGGATGATGGAGGACTAGAGGAGGAGGGATGATGGTGGACTAGAGGAGGAGGGATTATGGTGGACTAGAGGAGGAGGGATGATGGTGGACTGGAGGAGATGGGGTGGTGGTGGACTAGAGGAGGAGGGGGATAATGGTGGACTAGAGGAGGAGGGATGATGGTGGACTAGAGGAGGAGGGATGATGGTGGACTAGAGGAGGAGGGATGATGGTGGACTAGAGGAGGAGGTATGATGGTGGACTAGAGGAGGTGGGGTGGTGGTGGACTAGAGGAGGTGGGGTGGTGGTGGACTAGAGGAGGAGGGGTGGTGGTGGACTAGAGGAGGAGGGATGATGGTGGACTAGAGGAGGAGGGATGATGGTGGACTAGAGGAGGAGAGATGATGGTGGACTAGAGGAGGAGGGGATGATGGTGGACTAGAGGAGGAGGGATGATGGTGGACTAGAGGAGGTGGGGTGGTGGTGGACTAGAGGAGGAGGGATGATGGTGGACTAGAGGAGGAGGGATTATGGTGGACTAGTTGAGGTGGGGTGGTGGTGGACTAGAGTAGGAGGGATGGTGGTGGACTAGAGGAGGTGGGATGATGGTGGACTAGAGGAGGTAGGGATGATGGTGGACTAGAGGAGGAGGGATAATGGTGGACTAGAGGAGGAGGGATGATGGTGCACTAGAGGAGGTGGGATGATGGTGGACTAGAGGAGGTGGGGTGGTGGTGGACTAGAGGAGGGGGATAATGGTGGACTAGAGGAGGAGGGGGGGATAATGGTGGACTAGAGGAGGAGGGATGATGGTGGACTAGAGGAGGAGGGATGATGGTGGACTAGAGGTGGAGTGGTGGTGGACTAGAGGAGGAGGGATGGTGGTGGACTAGAGGAGGTGGGGATGGTGGTGGACTAGAGGAGGTGGGATGGTGGTGGACTAGAGGAGGTGGGGTGGTGGTGGACTAGAGGAGGTGGGGTGGTGGTGGACTAGAGGAGGTGGGGTGGTGGTGGACTAGAGGAGGTGGGATGATGGTGGACTAGAGGAGGTGGGGTGGTGGTGGACTAGAGGAGGTGGGGTGGTGGTGGACTAGAGGAGGTGGGGTGGTGGTGGACTAGAGGAGGAGGGATAATGGTGGACTAGAGGAGGAGGGATGATGGTGGACTAGAGGAGGAGGTATGATGGTGGACTAGAGGTGGAGTGGTGGTGGACTAGAGGAGAAGGGATGATGGTGGACTAGAGGAGGTGGGGTGGTGGTGGACCAGAGGAGGTGGGGTGGTGGTGGACTAGAGGAGGTGGGGTGGTGGTGGACTAGAGGAGGAGGGGTGGTGGTGGACTAGAGGAGGAGGGGTGGTGGTGGACTAGAGGAGGAGGAGGGATGGTGGTGGACTAGAGGAGGAGGGATGATGGTGGACTAGAGGAGGAGGGATGATGGTGGACTAGAGGAGGAGGTATGATGGTGGACTAGAGGTGGGGTGGTGGTGGACTAGAGGAGGTGGGGTGGTGGTGGACTAGAGGAGGTGGGGTGGTGGTGGACTAGAGGAGGTGGGGTGGTGGTGGACTAGAGGAGGAGGGATGATGGTGGACTAGAGGAGGAGGGATGATGGTGGACTAGAGGAGGAGGTATGATGGTGGACTAGAGGTGGGGGTGGTGGACTAGAGGAGGTGGGGTGGTGGTGGACTAGAGGAGGTGGGGTGATGGTGGACTAGAGGAGGAGGACTAGAGGAGGCGGGGTGGTGGTGGACTAGAGGAGGCGGGGTGGTGGTGGACTAGAGGAGGCGGGGTGGTGGTGGACTAGAGGAGGCGGGGTGGTGGTGGACTAGAGGAGGCGGGGTGGTGGTGGACTAGAGGAGGAGGGGTGGTGGTGGACTAGAGGAGGCGGGATGATGGTGGACTAGAGGAGGCGGGGTGGTGGTGGACTAGAGCAGGAGGGGTGATGGTGGACTAGAGGAGGAGGGATGATGGTGGACTAGAGGAGGAGGGATTATGGTGGACTAGAGGAGGTGGGGTGGTGGTGGACTAGAGGAGGAGGGATGATGGTGGACTGGAGGAGATGGGGTGGTGGTGGACTAGAGGAGGGGGATAATGGTGGACTAGAGGAGGAGGGATGATGGTGGACTAGAGGAGGAGGGATGATGGTGGACTAGAGGAGGAGGGATGATGGTGGACTAGAGGAGGTGGGGTGATGGTGGACTAGAGGAGGTGGGGTGGTGGTGGACTAGAGGAGGAGGGGTGGTGGTGGACTAGAGGAGGAGAGGGGGTGGTGGTGGACTAGAGGAGGAGGGATGATGGTGGACTAGAGGAGGAGGGATGATGGTGGACTAGAGGAGGAGGGATTATGGTGGACTAGAGGAGGTGGGGTGGTGGTGGACTAGAGGAGGAGGGATGATGGTGGACTGGAGGAGATGGGGTGGTGGTGGACTAGAGGAGGGGGGATAATGGTGGACTAGAGCAGGAGGGATGATGGTGGACTAGAGGAGGAGGGATGATGGTGGACTAGAGGAGGAGGGATGATGGTGGACTAGAGGTGGAGTGGTGGTGGACTAGAGGAGGTGGGGTGGTGGTGGACTAGAGGAGGAGGGGTGGTGGTGGACTAGAGGAGGAGGGGTGGTGGTGGACTAGAGGAGGAGGGATGATGGTGGACTAGAGGAGGAGGGATGATGGTGGACTAGAGGAGGAGGGATAGAGGAGGAGGGGTGGTGGTGGACTAGAGGAGGTGGGGTGGTGGTGGACTAGAGGAGGAGGTATGATGGTGGACTAGAGGTGGGGTGGTGGTGGACTAGAGGAGGAGGGATGGTGGTGGACTAGAGGAGGTGGGGTGGTGGTGGACTAGAGGAGGTGGGGTGGTGGTGGACTAGAGGAGGTGGGGTGGTGGTGGACTAGAGGAGGAGGGGTGATGGTGGACTAGAGGAGGTGGGGTGGTGGTGGACTAGAGGAGGAGGGGTGGTGGTGGACTAGAGGAGGAGGGGTGGTGGTGGACTAGAGGAGGAGGGATGGTGGTGGACTAGAGGAGGTGGAGTGGTGGTGGACTAGAGGAGGAGGGATGATGGTGGACTAGAGGAGGTGGGGTGGTGGTGGACTAGAGGAGGTGGGGTGGTGGTGGACTAGAGGAGGAGGGGTGGTGGTGGACTAGAGGAGGAGGGGTGGTGGTGGACTAGAGGAGGAGGGATGGTGGTGGACTAGAGGGAGGTGGGGTGGTGGTGGACTAGAGGAGGTGGGTTGTTGGTGGACTAGAGGAGGTGGGTTGGTGGTGGACTAGAGGAGGTGGGGTGGTGGTGGACTAGAGGAGGGGGATGATGGTGGACTAGAGGAGGTGGGGTGGTGGTGGACGAGAGGAGGAGGGATGGTGGTGGACTAGAGGAGGTGGGGTGCTGGTGGACTAGAAGAGGTGGGATGGTGGTGGACTAGGAGGATGGTGGTGGTGGGATGGTGGTGGACTAGAGGAGGTGGGGTGGTGGTGGACTAGAGGAGGTGGGGTGGTGGTGGACTAGAGGAGGTGGGGTGGTGGTGGACTAGAGGAGGTGGGGTGGTGGTGGACTAGAGGAGGAGGGATGGTGTTGGACTAGAGGAGGAGGGATGGTGGTGGACTAGAGGAGGTGGGGTGGTGGTGGACTAGAGGAGGTGGGGTGGTGGTGGACTAGAGGAGGTGGGGTGGTGGTGGACTAGAGGAGGAGGGATGATGATGGTGGACTAGAGGAGGAGGGATGATGGTGGACTAGAGGAGGAGGGATGATGGTGGACTAGAGGAGGAGGGATGATGGTGGACTAGGGGGGAGGGATGATGGTGGACTAGAGGAGGTGGGGTGGTGGTGGAGTAGAGGAGGAGGGATGATGGTGGACTAGAGGAGGTGGGGTGGTGGTGGACTGAGGAGGAGGGATGATGGTGGACTAGGGGAGGAGGGATGATGGTGGACTAGAGGAGGTGGGGTGGTGGTGGAGTAGAGGAGGAGGGATGATGGTGGACTAGAGGAGGTGGGGTGGTGGTGGACTAGAGGAGGAGGGATGATGGTGGACTAGAGGAGGTGGGGTGGTGGTGGACTAGAGGAGGTGGGGTGGTGGTGGACTAGAGGAGGTGGGGTGGTGGTGGACTAGAGGAGGTGGGGTGGTGGTGGACTAGAGGAGGTGGGGTGGTGGTGGACTAGAGGAGGTGGGGTGATGGTGGACTAGAGGAGGTGGGGTGATGGTGGACTAGAGGAGGTGAGGTGGTGGTGGACTAGAGGAGGTGGGGTGATGGTGGACTAGAGGAGGTGGGGTGATGGTGGACTAGAGGAGGTGGGGTGATGGTGGACTAGAGGAGGAGGGATGATGGTGGACTAGAGGAGGAGGGATGATGGTGGACTAGAGGAGGTGGGGTGGTGGTGGACTAGAGGAGGTGGGGTGGTGGTGGACTAGAGGAGGTGGGGTGGTGGTGGACTAGAGGAGGTGGGGTGATGGTGGACTAGAGGAGGAGGGGTGATGGTGGACTAGAGGAGGAGGGGTGATGGTGGACTAGAGGAGGAGGGGTGATGGTGGACTAGAGGAGGAGGTATGATGGTGGACTAGAGGTGGGTGGTGGTGGACTAGAGGAGGAGGGATGATGGTGGACTAGAGGAGGTGGGGTGGTGGTGGACTAGAGGAGGTGGGGTGGTGGTGGACTAGAGGAGGAGGGGTGGTGGTGGACTAGAGGAGGAGGGGTGGTGGTGGACTAGAGGAGGAGGGATGGTGGTGGACTAGAGGAGGTGGGGTGGTGGTGGACTAGAGGAGGTGGGGAGGTGGTGGACTAGAGGAGGTGGGGTGGTGGTGGACTAGAGGAGGTGGGTTGGTGGTAGACTAGAGGGAGGTGGGGTGGTGGTGGACTAGAGGAGGAGGGATGATGGTGGACTAGAGGAGGTGGGGTGGTGGTGGACTAGAGGAGGTGGGGTGGTGGTGGACTAGAGGAGGAGGGATGGTGTTGGACTCGAGGAGGGGGATGGTGGTGGACTAGAGGAGGTGGGGTGGTGGTGGACTAGAGGAGGTGGGGTGGTGGTGGACTAGAGGAGGTGGGGTGGTGGTGGACTAGAGGAGGTGGGGTGGTGGTGGACTAGAGGAGGTGGGGTGGTGGTGGACTAGAGGAGGTGGGATGTTGTTGGACTAGAGGAGGTGGGGTGGTGGTGGACTAGAGGAGGAGGGATAATGGTGTACTAGAGGAGGAGGGATAATGGTGGACTAGAGGAGGAGGGATGATGGTGGACTAGAGGAGGAGGGATGATGGTGGACTAGGGGAGGAGGGATGATGGTGGACTAGAGGAGGTGGGGTGGTGGTGGAGTAGAGGAGGAGGGATGATGGTGGAGTAGAGGAGGTGGGGTGGTGGTGGACTTGAGGAGGAGGGATGATGGTGGACTAGGGGAGGAGGGATGATGGTGGACTAGAGGAGGTGGGGTGGTGGTGGACTAGAGGAGGAGGGATGATGGTGGATTAGAGGAGGTGGGGTGGTGGTGGACTTGAGGAGGAGGGATGATGGTGGACTAGAGGAGGTGGGGTGGTGGTGGACTAGAGGAGGTGGGGTGGTGGTGGACTAGAGGAGTGGGAGGTAGAGGGGGTGGTGGTGGACTAGAGGAGGGGATGGTGGGGTGGTGGTGGACTAGAGGAGGTGGGGTGGTGGTGGACTAGAGGAGGTGGGGTGATGGTGGACTAGAGGAGGTGGGGTGATGGTGGACTAGAGGAGGTGAGGTGGTGGTGGACTAGAGGAGGTGGGGGTGATGGTGGACTAGAGGAGGTGGGGTGATGGTGGACTAGAGGAGGTGGGGTGATGGTGGACTAGAGGAGGAGGGATGATGGTGGACTAGAGGAGGAGGGATGATGGTGGACTAGAGGAGGTGGGGTGGTGGTGGACTAGAGGAGGTGGGGTGGTGGTGGACTAGAGGAGGTGGGGTGGTGGTGGACTAGAGGAGGAGGGGTGATGGTGGACTAGAGGAGGAGGGGTGATGGTGGACTAGAGGAGGAGGGGTGATGGTGGACTAGAGGAGGAGGGGTGATGGTGGACTAGAGGAGGAGGGATGATGGTGGACTAGAGGAGGGAGGTATGATGGTGGACTAGAGGTGGAGTGGTGGTGGACTAGAGGAGGAGGGATGATGGTGGACTAGAGGAGGTGGGGTGGTGGTGGACTAGAGGAGGTGGGGTGGTGGTGGACTAGAGGAGGAGGGATGTTGGTGGACTAGAGGAGTAGGGTTCGTGGTGGACTAGAGGAGGAGGGAAGGTGGTGGACTAGAGGAGGTGGGGTGGTGGTGGACTAGAGGAGGTGGGGTGGTGGTGGACTAGAGGAGGAGGGGTTGGTGGTGGACTAGAGGAGGAGGGGTTGGTGGTAGACTAGAGGTGGGGTGGTGGTGGGAGGGTGGGGTGGTGGTGGACTAGAGGAGGAGGGATGATGGTGGACTAGAGGAGGTGGGGTGGTGGTGGACTAGAGGAGGTGGGGTGGTGGTGGACTAGAGGAGGAGGGATGGTGTTGGACTCGAGGAGGAGGGATGGTGGTGGACTGGACTAGGAGGAGGAGGTGGGGTGGTGGTGGACTAGAGGAGGTGGGGTGGTGGTGGACTAGAGGAGGTGGGGTGGTGGTGGACTAGAGGAGGTGGGGTGGTGGTGGACTAGAGGAGGTGGGGTGGTGGTGGACTAGAGGAGGAGGGATGATGTTGGACTAGAGGAGGTGGGGTGGTGGTGGACTAGAGGAGGAGGGATAATGGTGGACTAGAGGAGGAGGGATAATGGTGGACTAGAGGAGGAGGGATGATGGTGGACTAGAGGAGGAGGGATGATGGTGGACTAGGGGAGGAGGGATGATGGTGGACTAGAGGAGGTGGGGTGGTGGTGGACTAGAGGAGGAGGGATGATGGTGGAGTAGAGGAGGTGGGGTGGTGGTGGACTTGAGGAGGAGGGATGATGGTGGACTAGAGGAGGTGGGGTGGTGGTGGACTAGAGGAGGAGGGATGATGTTGGACTAGAGGAGGTAGAGGGGGTGGTGGTGGACTAGAGGAGGAGGGATAATGGTGTACTAGAGGAGGAGGGATAATGGTGGACTAGAGGAGGAGGGATGATGGTGGACTAGAGGAGGAGGGATGATGGTGGACTAGGGGAGGAGGGATGATGGTGGACTAGAGGAGGTGGGGTGGTGGTGGACTAGAGGAGGAGGGATGATGGTGGACTAGAGGAGGTGGGGTGGTGGTGGACTTGAGGAGGAGGGATGGTGGTGGACTAGAGGAGGTGGGGTGGTGGTGGACTAGAGGAGGTGGGGTGGTGGTGGACTAGAGGAGGTGGGGTGGGGGTGGTGGACTAGAGGAGGTGGGGTGGTGGTGGACTAGAGGAGGTGGGGTGATGGTGGACTAGAGGAGGTGGGGTGGTGGTGGACTAGAGGAGGAGGGATGATGTTGGACTAGAGGAGGTGGGGTGGTGGTGGACTAGAGGAGGTGGGGTGGTAGTGGACTAGAGGAGGTGGGGTGGTGGTGGACTAGAGGAGGTGGGGTGGTGGTGGACTAGAGGAGGTGGGGTGGTGGTGGACTAGAGGAGGAGGGATGATGGTGGACTAGGAGGAGGACTGGGGTGGTGGTGGACTAGAGGAGGTGGGGTGGTGGTGGACTAGAGGAGGTGGGGTGGTGGTGGACTAGAGGAGGTGGGGTGGTGGTGGACTAGAGGAGGTGGGGTGGTGGTGGACTAGAGGAGGTGGGGTGATGGTGGACTAGAGGAGGTGGGGTGATGGTGGACTAGAGGAGGTGAGGTGGTGGTGGACTAGAGGAGGTGGGGTGCTGGTGGACTAGAGGAGGTGGGTTGATGGTGGACTAGAGGAGGAGGGGTGATGGTGGACTAGAGGAGGAGGGATGATGGTGGACTAGAGGAGGAGGGATTATGGTGGACTAGAGGAGGTGGGGTGGTGGTGGACTAGAGGAGGTGGGGTGGTGGTGGACTAGAGGAGGTGGGGTGGTGGTGGACTAGAGGAGGAGGGGTGATGGTGGACTAGAGGAGGAGGGGTGATGGTGGACTAGAGGAGGAGGGGTGATGGTGGACTAGAGGAGGAGGGGTGATGGTGGACTAGAGGAGGAGGGATGATGGTGGACTAGAGGAGGAGGGATGATGGTGGACTAGTGGAGGAGGTATGATGGTGGACTAGAGGTGGAGTGGTGGTGGACTAGAGGAGGAGGGATGATGGTGGACTAGAGGAGGTGGGGTGGTGGTGGACGAGAGGAGGAGGGGTGGTGGTGGACTAGAGGAGGAGGGGTGGTGGTGGACTAGAGGAGGAGGGGGTGGTGGTGGACTAGAGGAGGAGGGATGGTGGTGGACTAGAGGAGGTGGGGTGGTGGTGGACTAGAGGAGGTGGGTTGGTGGTAGACTAGAGGAGGTGGGGTGGTGGTGGACTAGAGGAGGAGGGATGATGGTGGACTAGAGGAGGTGGGGTGGTGGTGGACTAGAGGAGGAGGGATGGTGGTGGACTAGAGGAGGTGGGGTGGTGGTGGACTAGAAGAGGTGGGATGGTGGTGGACTAGAGGAGGTGGGATGGTGGTGGACTAGAGGAGGTGGGGTGGTGGTGGACTAGAGGAGGTGGGGTGGTGGTGGACTAGAGGAGGTGGGGTGGTGGTGGACTAGAGGAGGAGGGATGGTGTTGGACTAGAGGAGGAGGGATGGTGGTGGACTAGAGGAGGTGGGGTGGTGGTGGACTAGAGGAGGTGGGGTGGTGGTGGACTAGAGGAGGTGGGGTGGTGGTGGACTAGAGGAGGTGGGGTGGTGGTGGACTAGAGGAGGTGGGGTGGTGGTGGACTAGAGGAGGAGGGATGATGTTGGACTAGAGGAGGAGGGATAATGGTGGACTAGAGGAGGAGGGATGATGGTGGACTAGAGGAGGAGGGATGATGGTGGACTAGGGGGAGGAGGGATGATGGTGGACTAGAGGAGGTGGGGTGGTGGTGGAGTAGAGGAGGAGGGATGATGGTGGAGTAGAGGAGGTGGGGTGGTGGTGGACTAGAGGAGGAGGGATGATGGTGGACTAGAGGGGGTGGGGTGGTGGTGGACTAGAGGAGGTGGGGTGGTGGTGGACTAGAGGAGGTGGGGTGGTGGTGGACTAGAGGAGGTGGGGTGGTGGTGGACTAGAGGAGGTGGGGTGGTGGTGGACTAGAGGAGGTGGGGTGGTGGTGGACTAGAGGAGGTGGGGTGGTGGTGGACTAGAGGAGGAGGGATGATGTTGGACTAGAGGGAGGTGGGGTGGTGGTGGACTAGAGGAGGAGGGATAATGGTGGACTAGAGGAGGAGGGATGATGGTGGACTAGAGGAGGAGGGATGATGGTGGACTAGAGGAGGAGGGATGATGGTGGACTAGAGGAGGAGGGTGATGGTGGTGGACTAGAGGAGGTGAGGTGATGGTGGACTAGAGGAGGTGGGGTGGTGGTGGACTAGAGGAGGAGGGATGATGGTGGACTAGAGGAGGTGGGGTGGTGGACTAGAGGAGGTGGGGTGGTGGTGGACTAGAGGAGGAGGGGTGGTGGTGGACTAGAGGAGGAGGGGTGGTGGTGGACTAGAGGAGGAGGGATGATGGTGGACTAGAGGAGGTGGGATGATGGTGGACTAGAGGAGGAGGGATAATGGTGGACTTGAGGAGGAGGGATAATGGTGGACTTGAGGAGGAGGGATGATGGTGGACTTGAGGAGGAGGGATGATGGTGGACTAGAGAGGAGGTGGGGTGGTGGTGGACTAGAGGAGGTGGGGTGGTGGTGGACTAGAGGAGGTGGGGTGGTGGTGGACTAGAGGAGGTGGGGTGGTGGTGGACTAGAGGAGGTGGGGTGGTGGTGGACTAGAGGAGGAGGGATGATGGTGGACTCGAGGAGGTGGGGTGGTGGTGGACTAGAGGAGGTGGGGTGGTGGTGGACTAGAGGAGGTGAGGTGGTGGTGGACTAGAGGAGGTGGGGTGGTGGTGAACTAGAGGAGGTGGGGTGGTGGTGGACTAGAGGAGGAGGGATGATGGTGGACTGGAGGAGGAGGGATGATGGTGGACTGGAGGAGGAGGGATGATGGTGGACTGGAGGAGGAGGGATGATGGTGGACTCGAGGAGGTGGGGTGGTGGTGGACTAGAGGAGGTGGGGTGGTGGTGGACTAGAGAAGGAGGGATGGTGGTGGACTAGAGGAGGTGGGCGGTAGAGAACAAGCAAAATGATCAAAATCTGAAATGACAAGGATTCTTAACACAACGTAACACACAGGGTGGTAGCAACATGATGGAACTAACAAAACACAACACAGGGAAACACACGGTTGGTAAAGATGCAGGTTTGGTTCCATGCAGAAGACATTTCATAGGAGCTGATTAGTAATTAAGAGTCTGTGCATCATTCATGACTAACCTTCAACCCATACAGAGGCTAACCTCGTTTAGCTTCAACCTAGTTAGATTACCAGGAGCGTCATCATCATACCAGTTAGCAGGCAGCTTCACCACTTCCAGTACAGTTTAGGCATCACGGCGTGCAAAACAAGCAGACCCATTGCTACTGAAGCAAATCTAGTTTTATCACCTACATAATATATCATTAATATAGATTCAATATCAGCCAGCCATCATCAACTATATTATCCTATCCAATAAAAAGCCTCCGCTCAGTCTTGCTCAATCCCCATTGGTCAGCGTGGCCAGGCATGCTCCGCCTCACGATGCAAAGCACACATCCGATTACCTGAGCTGATTTAGGAGCTCATTGGCTTCTAGTGGTTTACGCAAGAACCTGGGAGATCTGCGCACAACAGAGAGAGGAGTTCACACACACAGTTCTCAAACACATACAGATCTCACACACACTGAGTGTACTCATGGAGTACATCAGACATACTGGTGGGGAGCTTGTACTGTAATGAGTCCTCTGTGGAACTCTGGGGGAGGTGACAGACAGAAGGAGAAGGGGGAGGGAAAGGTAAAGAGGGAAGGGGGTGACAGACAGAAGGAGGGGAGGGAAAGGTAAAGAGGGAAGGTGGGGGGGGTGACAGACAGAAGGAGATAGGGGGAGGGAAAGGTAAAGAGGGAAGGGGGTGACAGACAGAAGGAGATAGGGGGAGGGAAGGGTAAAGAGGGAAGGGGGTGACAGACAGAAGGAGATAGGGGGAGGGAAAGTGAAAGAGGGAAGGGGGTGACAGACAGAAGAAGATAGGGGGGAGGGAAAGGTAAAGAGGGAAGGGGGTGACAGACAGAAGGAGATAGGGGGAGGGAAAGGTAAAGACTTAACCAGTTTAGGCATCGCCCGCGGCAAAACAAGCAGACCCATACTGAAGGGAAGGGGTGACAGACAGAAGGAGATAGGGGGGAGGGAAGGTAAAGAGGGAAGGGGGTGACAGACAGAAGGAGATACCTGGGAGATCTGCGTATTAACAGAGGGGGAGGGAAAGGTAAAGAGGAAGGGGGTGACAGACAGAAGGAGATAGGGGGGGAGGTAAAGAGGGAAGGGGGTGACAGACAGAAGGAGATAGGGGGAGGGAAAGGTAAAGAGGGAAGGGGGTGACAGACAGAAGGAGATAGGGGGAGGGAAAGGTAAAGAGGGAAGGGGTGACAGACAGAAGGAGATAGGGGGAGGGAAAGGTAAAGAGGGAAGGGGGTGACAGACAGAAGGAGATAGGGGGAGGGAAAGGTAAAGAGGGAAGGGGTGACAGACAGAAGGAGATAGGGGGGGAGGGAAAGGTAAAGAGGGAAGGGGGTGACAGACAGAAGGAGATAGGGGGGGAGGGAAAGGTAAAGAGGGAAGGGGGTGACAGACAGAAGGAGATAGGGGGAGGGAAAGGTAAAGAGGGAAGGGGGTGACAGACAGAAGGAGATAGGGGGAGGGAAAGGTAAAGAGGGAAGGGGGTGACAGACAGAAGGAGAAGGGGGAGATAAAGAGGGAAGGGGTGACAGACAGAAGGAGATAGGGGGAGGTAAAGAGGGAAGGGGGTGACAGACAGAAGGAGATAGGGGGAAGGTAAAGAGGGAAGGGGTGACAGACAGAAGGAGATAGGGGGAGGGAAAGGTAAAGAGGGAAGGGGGTGACAGACAGAAGGAGATAGGGGGAGGGAAAGGTAAAGAGGGAAGGGGGTGACAGACAGAAGGAGATAGGGGGGGAAGGTAAAGAGGGAAGGGGGTGACAGACAGAAGGAGATAGGTAAAGAGGGAAGGGGGTGACAGACAGAAGGAGATAGGGGGAGGGAAAGGTAAAGAGGGAAGGGGGTGACAGACAGAAGGAGATAGGGGGGAAAGGAAAGCAAAAGAGAAAACGAAAGAGAGAAAGGGAGAGAGAAAGCAAGAAGGAGAGGGAAAGCGAAGAGAAGGGGAGAGAGAGAAAGCGAGAGAGATTGAGGAGATACAGAGAAAAGGAGATAGAGGGATGGGGAGGGAAAGTGAAAGAGAAAAAGAGAGAGAGAAAGAGAGTTGTACCTGTTGGTCTCTTTGAGTCCTAGATAAGCCTGAGTGATTGTACCAGAGTCCTTCATCTTATGGACATCCTCTGCATAGTGCACTGGCTCCGTCATCGTCTCCTGGAGAGAGGGATGACATGGAGGGGGATGAGAGAGAAAGAGGAAAATAACCACATTCACATGTAGAGAAGACACAACAGAGCATCAGGCAGAGAACAGAGAGAAGACACTATTATTTCACGTGAATCTTGACCCATCCAGTATTGTGAATATAAAGACCATACATATGGTGGCGTTACATGCAAATAGTACCTTCTCATCCTTTAGGAAGGCATGGCAGGAGAGAGAAGAGAGGAGAGAGGGAGAGAAGGAGAGAAGAGACTGGAGTGTTAGAAGCATTGATAGTGCAGTGGACAGACATGAAAAGGTTTCACGTGTGTGTATATATGTGTATATATCTATATCTGCAAGACTGTGTGCATATATGCATGTCTGTGCATGGGTCAGTGTGTCTGTGTATGGGTCAGTGTGCATGTGTGTGTGTCTGTGCATGGGTCAGTGTGCATGTGTGTGTGTCTGTGCATGGGTCAGTGTGCATGTGTGTGTGTTTGCACATGTCCGTGTGTGTGTGTGTGTGTGTGTGTGGGTACCTCCATGTCTCCTACCTTGTGCTGCATGGCCTCCTTCTGTGAGACCAATTGAGATCGTAGAATCAACACCTCCTCTTTCCGCACCTCCAGCTCCTCGCACGAGGAGTTCAGTTGGTCCATGAGAACTTTGTAGGGTGGACTTCCTGGTGCCCCTGCCCCAGCGCCTGCATTACCCAGCAGGCTCTGCCTCATGGCGGTCAGGTCGTGCTTCAACTTCTTGTTCTCGGAATCCAGCTCCTGGCGCTGTGGATTAAAGATGGATGCCGCCGGCGGCAGTCAGAGTTAAAACCCACCCATAGAGACGGCAATGTCAAGGCTAAAATGGGTCATATCCATCTCGAGATCTCTAACCATCTATGTATACAACACACTCACCCAGAAAATCCAGTCCCAAATAAACCCCTAGCCCAGTGATGGGCAACTGGCGGCCCCCCGGGGCCCTTGAGCCACGAGCTGTTGCCCACCTAAGTCCTATCCCCTACCGCAGATATGAGTAGATTGGATCTGTACAATACCTTGAGAGACTCGTACTCCAGTTCTGCTCCACGTGATTTCTTATGCTCCTCATCATCCTGACAGGCAGAGAGGTCCGACAGTAAAGTAAGTAAAACTGTGGTTGTATTACAGTAACACAGCATAGTATTGTAGTAATAGTGTAGTACTATGGCTGTACCCTGACTCTAGCCCGCTGGAACTGCTCCTCCTTGTTTTCTAGCTCGTTGCGGAGAGAGGATTTCTCCTGCTCCAGCTCGGTTACGCGCTTCTGCAGCTTCAGAGTCAGAGACGTGTCCATGCCCCGGGTCACATCCTGTCACAACAGGAAGTGAGGTCAGAGACAGAAATGACACTGACAGGCGGAGCTTTGGGGCATCGTCATGGGTATTAAAGACATTAGCTGTCAATACTAAAACATTACAGAAAGTGTTTTACTGAATGACGACCAATTCTGCAGGGTTGTAGTTGTAATAACTGTTAAAATAACTACAGAACAGGTTGAAGCAACATTAACAAGTTTTTTGTAACATTTTCTAATGGTGAGAGGAAGTTTCTGTCTAAGTCCCGTCCCACTCACTTCTCCATGTCGGGAACTTTCTTCTGATTCTGCGAACTCTGAGTTGTAGGTGCACTCTGATCCGTTGCTGCTGTGGGTGGAGTCTGTTCTCCTGTGGCCGGGCTTGGGCACGCTCTGGAGAAAGGAGGGGCAAGGGGACTTTAGTGTGTGTTTAGTATGGTGGGGCAGTGTGGCGTGTGTGTAAGTATGTGTGGTCTGGTTCTGTCCAGTGTCTGAGTGTGTGGTCTGGTTCGGCCCAGTGTTTGTGAGTGTGTGTGGTCTGGTTCGGCCCAGTGTTTGTGAGTGTGTGTGGTCTGGTTCGGCCCAGTGTTTGTGAGTGTGTGTGGTCTGGTTCGGCCCAGTGTTTGTGAGTGTGTGGGGTCTGGTTCGGCCCAGTGTTTGTGAGTGTGTGGGGTCTGGTTCGGCCCAGTGTTTGTGAGTGTGTGTGGTCTGGTTCGGCCCAGTGTTTGTGAGTGTGTGTGGTCTGGTTCGGTCCAGTGTCTGTGTGTGGTCTGGTTCTGTCCAGTGTTTGTGAGTGTGTGTGGTCTGGTTCGGCCCAGTGTTTGTGAGTGTGTGGGGTCTGGTTCGGCCCAGTGTTTGTGAGTGTGTGTGGTCTGGTTCTGTCCAGTGTTTGTGAGTGTGTGTGGTCTGGTTCTGCCCAGTGTTTGTGAGTGTGTGTGGTCTGGTTCTGTCCAGTGTTTGTGAGTGTGTGTGGTCTGGTTCTGTCCAGTGTTTGTGAGTGTGTGTGGTCTGGTTCTGTCCAGTGTTTGTGAGTGTGTGTGGTCTGGTTCTGTCCAGTGTTTGTGAGTGTGTGTGGTCTGGTTCTGTCCAGTGTTTGTGAGTGTGTGTGGTCTGGTTCTGTCCAGTGTTTGTGAGTGTGTGTGTGGTCTGGTTCTGTCCAGTGTTTGTGAGTGTGTGTGTGGTCTGGTTCTGTCCAGTGTTTGTGAGTGTGTGTGTGTGGTCTGGTTCTGTCCAGTGTTTGTGAGTGTGTGTGTGTGGTCTGGTTCTGTCCAGTGTTTGTGAGTGTGTGTGTGGTCTGGTTCTGTCCAGTGTTTGTGAGTGTGTGTGTGGTCTGGTTCTGTCCAGTGTTTGTGAGTGTGTGTGGTCTGGTTCTGTCCAGTGTTTGTGAGTGTGTGTGATCTGGTTCTGTCCAGTGTCTGTGAGTGTGTGTGGTCTGGTTCGGCCCAGTGTCTGTGAGTGTGTGTGGTCTGGTTCGGGCCAGTGTCTGTGAGTGTGTGTGGTCTGGTTCGGCCCAGTGTTTGTGAGTGTGTGTGTGGTCTGGTTCGGCCCAGTGTTTGTGAGTGTGTGTGGTCTGGTTCGGCCCAGTGTTTGTGAGTGTGTGTGGTCTGGTTCGGCCCAGTGTTTGTGAGTGTGTGTGGTCTGGTTCGGCCCAGTGTTTGTGAGTGTGTGTGGTCTGGTTCGGTCCAGTGTTTGTGATTGTGTGTGGTCTGGTTCGGTCCAGTGTTTGTGAGTGTGTGTGGTCTGGTTCGGCCCAGTGTTTGTGAGTGTGTGGTCTGGTTCGGCCCAGTGTTTGTGAGTGTGTGTGGTCTGGTTCGGCCCAGTGTTTGTGAGTGTGTGTGGTCTGGTTCTGTCCAGTGTTTGTGAGTGTGTGTGGTCTGGTTCGGCCCAGTGTTTGTGAGTGTGTGTGGTCTGGTTCTGTCCAGTGTTTGTGAGTGTGTGTGGTCTGGTTCTGTCCAGTGTTTGTGAGTGTGTGTGGTCTGGTTCTGTCCAGTGTTTGTGAGTGTGTGGTCTGGTTCGGCCCAGTGTTTGTGAGTGTGTGTGGTCTGGTTCGGCCCAGTGTTTGTGAGTGTGTGGTCTGGTTCGGTCCAGTGTTTGTGAGTGTGTGTGGTCTGGTTCGGTCCAGTGTTTGTGAGTGTGAAATTGTTGACATGCTATGCGTTAGCCTCCTACCACAGAGAGAGTGATTTCTTCCTTGAGGTCGTCGTAGCGTTCCTCCAGTCTCAGGTGTTCTGTTAGGAGGTTCTGGTAGCGAGACCTCTCCTCGTTCAGATCGCTCTCCAACTGCTGAGTCTCCTCCGCTAATGCACGAGTCATTTTCTCTGAAAGGGGGAGGCGGTGGAGGAGATGAGGAGGAGAGAGCACAGAGAGAAGAAGGGAAAGGGGGAGGGAATGGGGAGGAGAGAGCATAGAGAGAAGGGAAAGGGGGAGGAGATGGGGAGGAGAGAGCACAGAGAGAAGAAGGGAAAGGGGGAGGAGGTGGAGGAGGTGGGGAGGAGAGAGCACAGAGAGAAGGGAAAGGGGGAGGAGGTGGGGAGGAGAGAGCACAGAGAAGGGAAAGGGGGAGGAGGTGGAGGAGATGGGGAGGAGAGAGCAGAGAGAAGAAGGGAAAGGGGGAGGAGGTAGAGGAGATGGGGAGGAGAGAGCACAGAGAGAAGAAGGGAAAGGGGGAGGAGGTGGAGGAGATGGGGAGGAGAGAGCACAGAGAGAAGAAGGGAAAGGGGGAGGAGGTGGGGAGGAGAGAGCACAGAGAGAAGGGGAGGAGATGGGGAGGAGAGAGCAGAGAGAGAAGAAGGGAAAGGGGGAGGTAGAGGAGATGGGGAGGAGAGAGCACAGAGAGAATAAGGGAAAGGGGGAGGAGGTGGGGAGGAGAGAGCAGAGAGAGAAGAATGGAAAGTGGGAAGAGATGGGGAGGAGAGAGCACAGAGAGAAGAAGGGAAAGGGGGAGATGGAGGAGGTGGGGAGGAGAGAGCAGAGAGAGAAGAAGGGAAAGGGGGAGAAGGTGGGGAGTAGAGAGCACAGAGATAAGAAGGGAAAGGGGGAGGAGGTGGGGAGGAGAGAGCACAGAGAGAAGAAGGGAAAGGGGGAGATGGAGGAGGTGGGGAGGAGAGAGCAGAGAGAGAAGAAGGGAAAGGGGGAGGTGGAGGAGATGGGGAGGAGAGAGCAGAGAGAGAAGAAGGGAAAGGAGGAGTGGGAGGTGGGGAGGAGAGAGCAGAGAGAAAAATTGAAAGGGGGGAGGAGATGGGGAGGAGAGAGCAGAGAGAATAAGGTGAAAGGGGGAGGAGAGAGCACAGAGAGAAGAAGGGAAAGGGGGAGGAGAGAGCAGAGAGATAAGAAGGGAAAGGGGGAGAAGGTGGGGAGTAGAGAGCACAGAGAGAAGAAGGGAAAGGGGGAGATGGAGGAGGTGGGGAGGAGAGAGCAGAGAGAGAAGAAGGGAAAGGGGGAGAAGGTGGGGAGTAGAGAGCACAGAGAGAAGAAGGGAAAGGGGGAGATGGAGGAGGTGGGGAGGAGAGAGCAGAGAGAGAAGAAGGGAAAGGGGGAGGTGGAGGAGATGGGGAGGAGAGAGCAGAGAGAGAAGAAGGGAAAGGGGGAGGTGGAGGTGATGGGGAGGAGAGAGCAGAGAGAGAAGAAGGGAAAGGAGGAGGAGGTGGGGAGGAGAGAGCAGAGAGAAAAATTGAAACGGGGAGGAGATGGGGAGGAGAGAGCAGAGAGAATAAGGTGAAAGGGGGAGGAGAGAGCACAGAGATAAGAAGGGAAAGGGGGAGGAGATGGGGAGGAGAGAGCACAGAGAGAAGAAGGGAAAGGGGGAGATGGAGGAGGTGGGGAGGAGAGAGCAGAGAGAGAAGAAGGGAAAGGGGGAGGTGGAGGAGATGGGGAGGAGAGAGCAGAGAGAGAAGAAGGGAAAGGGGGAGGTGGAGGAGATGGGGAGGAGAGAGCAGAGAGAGAAGAAGGGGGGAAAGGGGGAGGTGGAGGAGATGGGGAGGAGAGAGCAGAGAGAAAAATTGAAATGGGGAGGAGATGGGGAGGAGAGAGCAGAGAGAATAAGGTGAAAGGGGGAGGAGAGAGCACAGAGAGAAGAAGGGAAAGGGGGAGGAGAGAGCAGAGAGAAGAAGGGAAAGGGGGAGGAGATGGGGAGGAGAGAGCACAGAGAGAAGAAGGGAAAGGGGGAGGAGAGAGCAGAGAGAAGAAGGGAAAGGGGGAGGAGATGGGGAGGAGAGAGCAGAGAGAGAAGAAGGGAAAGGGGGAGGGGATGGGGAGGAGAGAGCAGAGAGAAGGGAAAGGGGGAGGGGATGGGGAGGAGAGAGCACAGAGAGAAGAAGGGAAAGGGGGAGGTAGAGGAGATGGGGAGGAGAGAGCAGAGAGAAGAAGGGAAAGGTGGAGAGAGAGAGGAGAAAGAAGACAAGTTCAGCACGTGTGGGGAGCGTATCATCAATTATCTGTATGGAACTTCAACAATGAGTGTGATTGGTCTAAAAGTATTTACACAGAATGTGATTGGTCTAAATATAGTAACAGTGAACATGATTGGTCTAAAGCTAGTGAATGGTTGGTACCTGTCATCTGCTGGCTCTGTTCCTTGATCATTCGGTTCAGGTCGTCTTTCTCGGTCTTCAGCAGACCATTCTGCTGCTTCAGCTCTGCTACCATCTTCACACACAGGAGAAAATACTTCAATCAAGTCTACCAAAGCCTGTTGGTCCAGTAATCCATCAATCATGTGATTTGAGAACACTAGCAGATCTGGGTCAAATAGTTTCAAATACTTAAAGGTGCACTTGATTTGCTGGACCAGTGTGCAGAGTTGGGGGCGTTCAGAACATTTCCATTGGTCCCAGTGTACAGGGTGAAACAAATCAAGTGCATCTTCAGTATTTGACAGATGTTCTGTATCTGACTCAGGTCTGGACTGCAAGGACATTGGGGTTTAGTTGATTTCACTGGGCTTCTGGAGGACTGCTCTACTGTACTGCACAGCTGGCACTAGTCTACCTGCTATTAACTACACAACCACATGAGTCTACCTGTCTCACCTAAACACCCACAGTACACTAGCCTTCCTGTCTCACCTACACAACCACACTACACTAGCCTAGCTGTCTCACCCACGGTACATTAGCCTACCTGTCTCACCTACACACCCATACCACAGTGGTGGCCAAAAGTTTTGAGAATGACACAAATATTAATATTCACAAAGTCTGCTGCCTCAGTTTGTATGATGCAATTTGCATATTCTACAGAAAGTTATGAATAGTGATCAGATGAATTGCAAAGTCCCTCTTTGCCATGCAAATGAACTGAATCCCCCAAAAATCATTTCCACTGGATTTCAGTCCTGCCACAAAAGGACCAGCTGACATCATGTCAGTGATTCTCTCGTTAACACAGGTGTGAGTGTTGACGAGGACAAGGCTGGAGATCACTCTGTCATGCTGATTGAGTTCGAATAACAGACTGGAAGCTTCAAAAGGAGGGTGGTGCTTGGAATCATTGTTCTTCCTTGCAAGTAACCATGGTTACTTGCAAGGAAACACGTGCCGTCATCATTGCTTTGCACAAAAAGGGCTTCACAAGCAAGGATATTGCTGCCAGTAAGATTGCACCGAAATCAACCATTTATCAGATCATCAAGAACTTCAAGGAGAGCAGTTCAATTGTTGTGAAGAAGGCTTCAGGGCGCCCAAGAAAGTCCAGCAAGCGACAGGACCGTCTCCTAAAGTTGATTCAGCTGCGGGATCGGGGCACCACCAGTACAGAGCTTGCTCAGGAATGTCAGCAGGTAGGTGTGAGTGCATCTGCATGCACAGTGAGGCGAAGACTTTTAGAGGATGGCCTGGTGTCAAGAAGGGCAGCAAATAAGCCACTTCTCTCCAGGAAAAACATCAGGGACAGACTGATATTCTGCAAAAGGTACAGGGATTGGACTGCTGAGGACTGGGGTAAAGTCATTTTCCCTTTCCGATTGTTTGAGGCCTGTCTCACCTACACACCCACTACAATAGCCTACCTGTCTCACCTACACTACACTAGCCTACCTGGTTCATCTCCACACCCACCTGTCTCACCTACACTACCTGTCTCACCTACACACCCATACTACACTAGCCTACCTGTCTCACCTACACCACACTAGTCTACCTGTCTCACCTAAACACCCACACTACACTAGCCTACCTGTCTCACCTACACCACACTAGTCTACCTGTCTCACCTACCCTACACTAGTCTACCTGTCTCACCTACACACCCACACTACACTAGCCTACCTGTCTCACCTACACTAGCCTACACTACACTAGACTACCTGTCTCACCTACACTAGCCTACCTGTCTCACCTACACTACACTAGCCTACCTGTCTCACCTACACTAAACTAGTCTACCTGTCTCACCTACACACCCACACTACCCTACACTACACTAGCCTACCTGTCTCACCTACACGAGCCTACCTGTCTCACCTACACTACACTAGTCTACCGGTCTCACCTGCACCAAGGCAATGGCCTCCCAGCCCGCCATGTGCCCAGTCTGCAGTAGATTCCCCTGGGTCCTAAACCATTGAACCACGACACACATTACACATTCTTATACAAACTTGTCACACTTCTATAGGGCCACTATGGGAACAATGTGTAAAAGGGAGCCATTTATCTGAAATATATCTGAGAAGTGATTGAAGGAGACAAGCTGAAGAGATGACTAGAGTGAGCCCTTTTCTATCCCACCACCCTCCTCATCCCTCACCTTTTCCATCTCATCTCTGTACTTGGTAGCCCAGTCCTCAATGGTCTTCTTCTCTTTCTGGGTGGTGGTCAGCTCCTTCCTCAGCCTCTCCAGCTGCTCCAGAAGGGAAGTGACACGGTTGGCGTTGTTCTTGGCTTCCTCTTCTATCCCCTTCAGCTTAGACACCTCTACCTTCAGCTTCTCACTCTCCACCGCGTGGGACGTCTCCAGACAGTTCAGCCGCTCGCTAGTCACACGGTTGTCTTTAGCCTGGGAGAGAGAGAGACATCATGTTAATGTAATGTGTGAAGATGCATGTTCTATTCGAGCAGCCACTCTTGGGAGGAGAGAGTTTGTTATCCAGCAGCACAAAGATCCAAAATGGCCGCCTGGTTTGTACAGAGCCCCACCTGTTCGTCTAACTTCCTCTGCAGCTGCATGATCTTATTCTCCATGCCAACGTTAAGTTTCTTGAAATGTTCAACGGAGCGGGCCTCGATTTTCAGCTTCTTCAGCTCTTTCTTGGCCTTCATCCTCCTGATGCAGCACTGCAGATAGACGATGGCTCGCAGGGAGCGCTTGTACCGCTGTCTGGCCAGCCAGCCACGCACGTGTTTCTGGATGAACACAGCTTTGTGGTTACGCAGCAACTGTGGAGAGAGAGGGAGCAAGAAAGAGTTAGTTCCTGTGAATGAAATGTGAAAATTCTGGTGTTCCTGAGCTCTTATTGGTCTCCTGGGCTTCATCTTGCTGTTAATCCACAACAACAGGAGATCTCTCTAGTGTTTACTCTTCTACCTAATATAACATACAAGTGATGTCAGAGACACAGAGACACACAGAGAGAGAGAGAGAGACACCAGCCTACTTCTCTCCCTATCTCCCAGTAACCAGAGACACCAGCCTAGTTCTCTCCCTATCTCCCAGTAACCAGAGACACCAGCCTAGTTCTCTCCCTAACTCCCAGTAACCAGAGACACCAGCCTAGTTCTCTCCCTATCTCCCAGTAACACCAGCCTAGTTCTCTCCCTATCTCCCAGTAACCAGAGACACCAGCCTAGTTCTCTCCCTAACTCCCAGTAACCAGAGACACCAGCCTAGTTCTCTCCCTAACTCCCAGTAACCAGAGACACCAGCCTAGTTATCTCCCTAACTCCCAGTAACCAGAGACACCAGCCTAGTTCTCTCCTTAACTCCCAGTAACCAGAGACACCAGCCTAGTTCTCTCCCTAACTCCCAGTACCCAGAGACACCAGCCTAGTTCTCTCCCTAACTCCCAGTACCCAGAGACACCAGCCTAGTTATCTCCCTAACTCCCAGTAACCAGAGACACCAGCCTAGTTCTCTCCCTAACTCCCAGTAACCAGAGACACCAGCCTAGTTCTCTCCCTAACTCCCAGTAACCAGAGACACCAGCCTAGTTCTCTCCCTAACTCCCAGTAACCAGAGACACCAGCCTAGTTCTCTCCCTAACTCCCAGTAACCAGAGACACCAGCCTAGTTCTCTCCCTAACTCCCAGTACCCAGAGACACCAGCCTAGTTCTCTCCCTAACTCCCAGTAACCAGAGACACCAGCCTAGTTCTCTCCCTAACTCCCAGTACCCAGAGACACCAGCCTAGTTATCTCCCTAACTCCCAGTAGCCAGAGACACCAGCCTAGTTCTCTCCCTAACTCCCAGTAACCAGAGACACCAGCCTAGTTCTCTCCATAACTCCCAGTACCCAGAGACACCAGCCTAGTTCTCTCCCTAACTCCCAGTACCCAGAGACACCAGCCTAGTTCTCTCCCTAACTCCCAGTACCCAGAGACACCAGCCTAGTTATCTCCCTAACTCCCAGTAACCAGAGACACCAGCCTAGTTCTCTCCTTAACTCCCAGTAACCAGAGACACCAGCCTAGTTCTCTCCCTAACTCCCAGTAACCAGAGACACCAGCCTAGTTCTCTCCCTAACTCCCAGTACCCAGAGACACCAGCCTAGTTATCTCCCTAACTCCCAGTAACCAGAGACACCAGCCTAGTTCTCTCCCTAACTCCCAGTAGCCAGAGACACCAGCCTAGTTCTCTCCCTATCTCCCAGTAACACCAGCCTAGTTCTCTCCCTAACTCCCAGTAACCAGAGACACCAGCCTAGTTCTCTCCCTAACTCCCAGTACCCAGAGACACCAGCCTAGTTCTCTCCCTAACTCCCAGTACCCAGAGACACCAGCCTAGTTATCTCCCTAACTCCCAGTAACCAGAGACACCAGCCTAGTTCTCTCCCTAACTCCCAGTAACCAGAGACACCAGCCTAGTTCTCTCCCTAACTCCCAGTAACCAGAGACACCAGCCTAGTTCTCTCCCTAACTCCCAGTACCCAGAGACACCAGCCTAGTTATCTCCCTAACTCCCAGTAACCAGAGACACCAGCCTAGTTCTCTCCCTAACTCCCAGTAACCAGAGACACCAGCCTAGTTCTCTCCCTAACTCCCAGTAGCCAGAGACACCAGCCTAGTTCTCTCCCTAACTCCCAGTCACCAGAGACACCAGCCTAGTTCTCTCCCTAACTCCCAGTAGCCAGAGACACCAGCCTAGTTCTCCCTAATTCCCTGGGAGTGGTCCAGGTATGAAGGTGACCCAAGTCCATCCAACGTTGAACTGGGGTTAATTGTAAACCACACTGCTGACAGACATGCAGGACAGCTGTGCTATTAGCTGGCAGTGCTAGGTGTGTGTGTTGGTTCTTCTATCCTAATCTCCACAAATGTCCCCCCACAAAGAGAGTAAAACAAGAAACATGTACTGTGTGTGTATATACTGTATGCATCTCTCACCCCTTGGTATTTCTGTCGGGCCATGTACGCTCTGAGGATAGTCTGCATGACCAGGGCAGCAGCCTGCTTCTGTAGGTACACTTTCCTCTGGACACACATCCTCTGGAACTTCTGGATAGTGATGGCTGCCAGGGTCTGACGCATGTACTTAACCAGACTGGGGGAGGGAGAGAGGCAGGGGGAGGGAGAGAGGCAGTGGAGAGAGGCAGGGGAGCGAGAGAGAGGGGGAGAGAGGAGGTAGGAGAGAGAGGCAGGGGAGAGAGAGGGGGGAGGGAGGGGAGAGAGTGAGAGAGGGGGACAGAGGAGGTAGGAGAGATAGAGAGGGGAGGGAGAGAGGCAGGGGAGAGAGAGGAAGCAGGAGAGAGAAAGAGAGAGAGGGGGACAGAGGAGGCAGGAGAGATGGGGAGGGAGAGAGGCAGGGGAGAGAGAGGGGAGGCAGGAGAGAGTGAGAGAGGGGGCAGAGGAGGCAGGAGAGATAGAGAGGGGAGGGAGAGAGGCAGGGGAGAGAGAGGGGAGGCAGGAGAGAGTGAGAGAGGGGGACAGAGGAGGCAGGAGAGATAGAGAGGGGAGGGAGAGAGGCAGGGGGGAGAGAGAGGGGAGGCAGGGGAGAGAGTGAGACAGAGGAGGTAGGAGAGATAGAGAGGGGAGGGAGAGAGGCAGGGGAGAGAGAGGGGAGGCAGGAGAGAGTGAGAGAGAGAGAGAGAGAGAGAGAGAGAGAGAGAGAGAGAGACAGAGGGGGACAGAGGGGGACAGAGGAGGCAGGAGAGATAGAGGGGAGGGAGAGGCAGGGGAGAGAGGGAAGGGAGAGGCAGGGGAGATAGAGAGGGGAAGCAGGAGAGAGAGGGGGACAGAGGAGGCAAGAGAGACAGAGAGGGGAGGGAGAGAGGCAGGGGAGAGAGAGGGGAGGCAGGAGAGAGTGAGAGAGGGGGACAGAGGGGGCAGGAGAGATAGAGGGGAGGGAGAGAGGCAGGGGAGAGAGAGAGGAGAGGCAGGAGAGAGATAGAGAGGGGAGGGAGAGAGGCAGGGGGAGAGAGAGGGGAGGCAGGAGAGAGAGTGAGAAGTGGGACAGAGGAGACAGAGAGGTAGGGGAGAGACAGAGAGTGTAGTCATGGTAATTGGTGAAAAATGCTGTTGAATTACTATAATTTACCCATCAATAACCTCCAACTGATCCGATTAACACAAATGAAATCACAAATAGATATTTATAAAAATGTTCCCACTTCCTACAATACATCAGACAATTCTGATTGGCTCCTTTTCAGGAAGTCATACAGTCTAAACTACTTTTATCTGCATGGTGATTGTCCAGAGGGTGCTGAGTGACAGGTGTGTGCTCCACTGACCAGCGGGCCTGGTGTCCGCGGGTGTATCTCTGGATGGTGATAGCAGCATGCTTCTTTCGGAGGTACTTCTTGCGTACCAGCCAGCAGCGGATGGTCTTCTGGATACGGACACACGCCTTCCTCAGCTTATCAGCCCTCAGCTTCTCCAGGTAGGCAACTTGACCAGCCCTGAAGAAGATCTTAGTCTTACCAAACTGGTACTTGTCCTGGTCCTGGAGAGAGACAGAGAGAAACATCATGTTGTAGGGGATCAGTTTGAGCAAGGTGAGGTCCAGAATTGCTCATTTTGACCACATAAATCAGGGATTTATGATTGGTGTCACTTTTGCCCCAGCTACCAAACCAGTCTCATCATGCAATTAGTTTAATCAGCTGGGTGTGCTAGGGATGGGGAGAATGTGTCTCACCCCTCCGGCCCCCGAGGACTGGAGTTGACCATCTCTGACATAAATAGTTGGGACAGAAAGTGATGTGTAGATCTTTGATTATGCACAGTCTGATTGCAATGTAGTTGACCTCAAACAGGCCTGACCTCTAACCCCTGACCACTCATACCTGCACCAGTTTCTCCAGGACGTTCCTACAGGTCAGCCTCCTGTCCGACAGGACGTCCTTCTGCTTCATCAGAACCCGGTAACGACTGAAGAACTCCTGGTAGGTCCATCTGGATGGGAAGCCTGCGGCTGAGATACGGATGGTCTCCAGAACACCACAGGCTCTGAGCTGCTGCACCGCTCGCTTAGGGTCAAACCTAAAGACAACATTCACCTAACGTTAGGGTCAGACCCAAGCACAACAATAAGCTCAACCTAAAGACAACGTACACCTAACATTAGGGTCAAACCTAAAGACAACATTCACATAGTTAATCCAACTATACCAGCCAAACCTGGAGAGAACCATTCAGCCTCATGACATCACAATTCCATTCACCTAACATCATCTTGCCAAGTCAGATGGTACTATGGCAACTTAACCATAGAGAAGCATGCAGATACTTACGTGAAGGGGAACTTGAGGTCATTGGGCTTGATGCAGCGAACATAGTGAGGAGTGGTCGCATTCAGAGTCTCCATCAACATAGCCAGAGAGTTCCGGAACTACAGGAGGAGAGGACAGATACAGAGGAGACAGGGAGAAGAGAGGACATAGACAGAGGAGAGAGGGAGGGAGAAGAGAGGACAGAGGGAGAAGGGAGGACAGAGACAGAGGAGAGAGGGAGGGAGAAGAGAGGACAGAGGGAGAAGGGAGGACAGAGACAGAGGAGAGAGGGAGAAGAGAGGAGAGAGGGAGAAGAGAGGAAGAGAGGACAGAGACAGGAGAGAGGGAGAAGAGAGGACAGAGACAGGAGAGAGGGAGAAGAGAGGAGAGAGGGAGAAGAGAGGAGAGAGGGAGAAGAGAGGAGAGAGGGAGAAGAGGACAGAGAAGAGAGGAGAGAGGGAGAAGAGAGGACAGAGACAGAGGAGAGAGGGAGGGAGAAGAGAGGACAGAGGAGAGAGGGAGAAGAGAGGGAGAGAGGGAGAAAGAGAGGAGAGGGAGAAGAGAGGGAGAAGAGGGGGAGAAGAGAGGAGAGAGGGAGAGAGAGGACAGAGACAGAGCAGAGAGGGAGGGAGAAGAGAGGACAGAGGAGAGAGGGAGAAGAGAGGAGAGAGGGAGAAGAGAGGAGAGAGGGAGAAGAGGGGGAGAAGAGAGGAGAGAGGGAGAAGAGAGGACAGAGACAGAGGAGAGAGGGAGAAGAGAGTACAGAGAGAGGAGAGAGGGAGAAGAGAGGACAGAGAGAGGAGAGAGGGAGAAGAGAGGACGGAGAAGAGAGGAGAGAGGGAGGGAGAAGAGAGGACAGAGCAGAGAGGGAGGGAGAAGAGAGGAGAGAGGGAGAAGAGAGGGAGAAGAGAGGAGAGAGGGAGAAGAGAGGGAGAAGAGAGGAGAGAGGGAGAAGAGAGGGAGAAGAGAGGAGAGAGGGAGAGAGAGGGAGAAGAGAGGACATAGACAGAGGAGAGAGGGAGAAGAGAGGACAGAGACAGGAGAGAGGGAGAAGAGAGGAGAGAGGGAGAAGAGAGGAGAGAGGGAGAAGAGGACGGGAGAGGGAGGAGGGAGAAGAGAGGACAGAGACAGAGGAGAGAGGGAGAAGAGAGGACAGAGACAGAGGAGAGAGGGAGGGAGAAGAGAGGACAGAGGAGAGAGGGAGAAGAGAGGAGAGAGGGAGAAGAGAGGAGAGAGGGAGAAGAGAGGGAGAAGAGGGGGAGAAGAGAGGAGAGAGGGAGAAGAGAGGACAGAGACAGAGCAGAGAGGGAGGGAGAAGAGAGGACAGAGGAGAGAGGGAGAAGAGAGGAGAGAGGGAGAAGAGAGGAGAGAGGGAGAAGAGAGGGAGAAGAGGGGGAGAAGAGAGGAGAGAGGGAGAAGAGAGGACAGAGACAGAGGAGAGAGGGAGAAGAGAGTACAGAGAGAGGAGAGAGGGAGAAGAGAGGACAGAGAGAGGGAGAGGGAGAAGAGAGGACGGAGAAGAGAGGAGAGAGGGAGGGAGAAGAGAGGACAGAGCAGAGAGGGAGGGAGAAGAGAGGACAGAGGAGAGAGGGAGGAGGGAGAGAGGGAGAGAGAGGGAGGAGAGAGAGAGAGGGAGAAGAGAGGGAGAAGAGAGGACATAGACAGAGGAGAGAGGGAGAAGAGAGGACAGAGACAGAGGAGAGAGGGAGAAGAGAGGACAGAGACAGAGGAGAGAGGGAGAGAGAGGACATAGAAAGGAGGAGGGAGAAGAGAGGACAGAGAGAGGAGAGAGGGAGAAGAGAGGACAGAGAGGAGAGAGGGAGAAGAGAGGACAGAGAAGAGAGGGAGAAGAGAGGACAGAGAGAGGAGAGGGGGAGAAGGAGAACAGAAGAGGAGAGAGGGAGAAGAGAGAACAGAGAGAGGAGAGAGGGAGAGAGAGGACAGAGAGAGGAGAGGGAGAAGAGAGGACAGAGAGGGAGAGGGAGAAGAGAGGACAGAGAGGGAGAGAGGGAGAAGAGAGACAGAGAGGGAGAGGGAGAAGAGGGACAGAGAGAGGAGAGGGAGAAGAGAGGACAGAGAGGAGAGAGGGAGAAGAGAGGACAGAGAGAGGAGAGAGGGAGAAGAGGACAGAGAGAGGAGAGAGGGAGAAGAGAGGAGAGAGGGAGAGGGACAAGAGGAGAGAGGGAGAAGAAAGGAGAGAGACACAGGAGAGAGGGAGAAGAGAGGAGAGAGGGAGAAGAGAGGACAGAGAGAGGAGAGAGGGAGAAGAGAGGACAGAAACAGAGGAGAGAGGGAGAAGAGAGGACAGAGACAGAGGAGAGAGGGAGAGAGAGGACAGAGACAGAGAGAGAGGGAGAAGAGAAGACAGAGACAGAGGAGAGAGGACAGAGACAGAGGAGAGGACAGAGACAGAGGAGAGAGGACAGATGAGAGAGGGAGAGGGGACAGAGACAGGGGAGAGAGGGAGGAGAGAGGACAGAGGAGAGAGAGGACAGAGACAGAGGAGAGAGGGAGAAGAGAGGACAGAGAGAGGAGAGAGGGAGAAGAGGGGACAGAGGCAGAGGACAGAGGGAAGAGAGAGGACAGAGACAGAGGAGAGTGGGAGAAGAGGGGACAGAGACAGAGGAGAGAGGGAGAAGAGAGGACAGAGACAGAGGAGAGAGGGAGAAGAGGGGACAGAGACAGAGGAGAGAGGGAGAAGAGAGGACAGAGACAGAGGAGAGAGGGAGAAGAGAGTACAGAGAGAGGAGAGAGGGAGAAGAGAGGACAGAGAGAGGAGAGAGGGAGAAGAGAGGACGGAGAAGAGAGGAGAGAGGGAGGGAGAAGAGAGGACAGAGGAGAGAGGGAGAGGAGAGAGGGAGAAGAGAGGGAGAAGAGAGGAGAGAGGGAGAAGAGAGGGAGAAGAGAGGACATAGACAGAGGAGAGAGGGAGAAGAGAGGACAGAGACAGAGGAGAGAGGGAGAAGAGAGGACAGAGACAGAGGAGAGAGGGAGAAGAGAGGACAGAGACAGAGGAGAGAGGGAGAAGAGAGGACATAGAAAGGAGAGAGGGAGAAGAGAGGACAGAGAGAGGAGAGAGGGAGAAGAGAGGACAGAGAGAGGAGAGGGGGAGAAGAGAGGACAGAGAGAGGGAGAGGGAGAAGAGAGGACAGAGAGGGAGAAGAAGAGAGAACAGAGGAGAGAGGGACAGAGAACAGAGAGAGGAGAGAGGGAGGAGAGGACAGAGAGAGGAGAGGGAGAAGAGAGGACAGAGAGGAGAGAGGGAGAAGAGAGGACAGAGAGAGAGGGAGAAGAGAGAACAGAGAGAGGGAGGGAGAAGAGAGGACAGAGAGAGGAGAGGGAGAAGGAGGACAGAGAGAGGAGAGAGGGAGAAGAGAGGGAGAAGAGAGGACATAGACAGAGGAGAGAGGGAGAAGAGAGGACAGAGACAGAGGAGAGAGGGAGAAGAGAGGACAGAGAGAGAGAGGGAGAAGAGAGGACATAGAAAGGAGAGAGGGACAGAGGACAGAGAGGAGAGAGGGAGAAGAGAGGACAGAGAGAGGAGAGAGGGAGAAGAGAGGACAGAGAGAGGAGAGAGGGAGAAGAGAGGACAGAGAGAGGAGAGAGAGAGAACAGAGAGAGGGAGAGAGGGAGAGAGAGAACAGAGAGAGGAGAGAGGGAGAAGAGAGAGGACAGAGAGAGGAGAGGGAGAAGAGAGGACAGAGAGAGGAGAGAGGGAGAAGAGAGGACAGAGAGAGGGAGGAGGGAGGGAGAAGAGAGAACAGAGAGAGGAGAGAGGGAGAAGAGAGGACAGAGAGGAGAGGGAGAAGAGAGGACAGAAGAGGAGGAGGGAGAAGAGAGGAGAGAGGGAGAGGGAGAAGAGAGGACAGAGAGGGAGAGAGGGAGAAGAGAGGACAGAGAGAGGAGAGAGGGAGAAGAGAGGGAGAGGGAGAGGGACAAGAGGAGAGAGGGAGAAGAAAGGAGAGAGACACAGGAGAGAGGGAGAAGAGAGGAGAGAGGGAGAAGAGAGGACAGAGAGAGGAGAGAGGGAGAAGAGAGGACAGAAACAGAGGAGAGAGGGAGAAGAGAGGACAGAGACAGAGGAGAGAGGGAGAAGAGAGGACAGAGACAGAGGAGAGAGGGAGAAGAGAAGACAGAGACAGAGGAGAGAGGACAGAGACAGAGGAGAGAGGACAGAGACAGAGGAGAGAGGACAGATGAGAGAGGGAGAAGAGGGGACAGAGACAGGGGAGAGAGGGAGGAGAGAGGACAGAGGGAAGAGAGAGGACAGAGACAGAGGAGAGAGGGAGAAGAGAGGACAGAGAGAGGAGAGAGGGAGAAGAGGGGACAGAGGCAGAGGACAGAGGGAAGAGAGAGGACAGAGACAGAGGAGAGTGGGAGAAGAGGGGACAGAGACAGAGGAGAGAGGGAGAAGAGAGGACAGAGACAGAGGAGAGAGGAGAAGAGGGGACAGAGACAGAGAGAGAGGGAGAAGAGAGGACAGAGACAGAGGAGAGAGGGAGAAGAGAGTACAGAGAGAGGAGAGAGGGAGAAGAGAGGACAGAGAGAGGAGAGAGGGAGAAGAGAGGACGGAGAAGAGAGGAGAGAGGGAGGGAGAAGAGAGGACAGAGGAGAGAGGGAGAAGAGAGGAGAGAGGGAGAAGAGAGGGAGAAGAGAGGAGAGAGGGAGAAGAGAGGGAGAGAGGACATAGACAGAGGAGAGAGGGAGAAGAGAGGACAGAGACAGAGGAGAGAGGGAGAAGAGAGGACAGAGACAGAGGAGAGAGGGAGAAGAGAGGACAGAGACAGAGGAGAGAGGGAGAAGAGAGGACATAGAAAGGAGAGAGGGAGAAGAGAGGACAGAGAGAGGAGAGAGGGAGAAGAGAGGACAGAGAGAGGAGAGAGGGAGAAGAGAGGACAGAGAGAGGAGAGAGGGAGAAGAGAGGACAGAGAGAGGAGAGGGGGAGAAGAGAGAACAGAGAGAGGAGAGAGGGAGAAGAGAGAACAGAGAGAGGAGAGAGGGAGAAGAGAGGACAGAGAGAGGAGAGGGAGAAGAGAGGACAGAGAGAGGAGAGAGGGAGAAGAGAGGACAGAGAGAGGAGAGAGGGAGAAGAGAGAACAGAGAGAGGAGAGAGGGAGAAGAGAGGACAGAGAGAGGAGAGGGAGAAGAGAGGACAGAGAGAGGAGAGAGGGAGAAGAGAGGACAGAGAGAGGAGAGAGGGAGAAGAGAGGACAGAGAGAGGAGAGAGGGAGAAGAGAGGAGAGAGGGAGAGGGACAAGAGGAGAGAGGGAGAAGAAAGGAGAGAGACACAGGAGAGAGGGAGAAGAGAGGAGAGAGGGAGAAGAGAGGACAGAGAGAGGAGAGAGGGAGAAGAGAGGACAGAAACAGAGGAGAGAGGGAGAAGAGAGGACAGAGACAGAGGAGAGAGGGAGAAGAGAGGACAGAGACAGAGGAGAGAGGGAGAAGAGAAGACAGAGACAGAGGAGAGAGGACAGAGACAGAGGAGAGAGGACAGAGACAGAGGAGAGAGGACAGATGAGAGAGGGAGAAGAGGGGACAGAGACAGGGGAGAGAGGGAGGAGAGAGGACAGAGGGAGAGAGAGGACAGAGACAGAGGAGAGAGGGAGAAGAGAGGACAGAGAGAGGAGAGAGGGAGAAGAGGGGACAGAGGCAGAGGACAGAGGGAAGAGAGAGGACAGAGACAGAGGAGAGTGGGAGAAGAGGGGACAGAGACAGAGGAGAGAGGGAGAAGAGAGGACAGAGACAGAGGAGAGAGGGAGAAGAGGGGACAGAGACAGAGGAGAGTGGGAGAAGAGAGGACAGAGACAGAGGAGAGAGGGAGAAGAGAGGACAGAGACAGAGGAGAGAGGGAGAAGAGAGGACAGAGACAGAGGAGAGAGGACAGAGACAGACGAGAGAAGGAGAAGAGAGGACAGAGACAGAGGAGAGAGGGAGGAGAGAGGACAGAGGGAAGAGAGGGGACAGAGAGAGGAGAGAGGGAGAAGAGAGGACAGAGACAGAGGAGAGAGGGAGAAGAGAGGACAGAGACAGAGGAGAGAGGGAGAAGAGGGGACAGAGAGAGGAGAGAGGGAGAAGAGGGGACAGAGAGAGGATTTTGGAGGAGAGGACAGAGGGAAGAGAGATGGAGGAGAGAGGGCAGAGGGAAGAGAGAGGACAGAGACAGAGGAGAGTGGGAGAAGAGAGGACAGAGACAGAGGGAGAAGAGAGGACAGAGACAGAGGAGAGAGGGAGAAGAGAGGACAGAGGACAGAGACAGAGGAGAGAGGACAGAGACAGAGGAGAGAGGACAGAGACAGAGGAGAGAGGACAGAGACAGAGGAGAGAGGACAGAGACAGAGGAGAGAGGACAGATGAGAGAGGGAGAAGAGGGGACAGAGACAGGGGAGAGAGGGAGGAGAGAGGACAGAGGGAAGAGAGAGGACAGAGACAGAGGAGAGAGGGAGAAGAGAGGACAGAGAGAGGAGAGAGGGAGAAGAGGGGACAGAGGCAGAGGACAGAGGGAAGAGAGAGGACAGAGACAGAGGAGAGTGGGAGAAGAGGGGACAGAGACAGGAGAGAGGGAGGAGAGAGGACAGAGGGAAGAGAGAGGACAGAGACAGAGGAGAGTGGGAGAAGAGAGGACAGAGACAGAGGAGAGAGGGAGAAGAGAGGACAGAGACAGAGGAGAGAGGGAGAAGAGAGGACAGAGACAGAGGAGAGAGGACAGAGACAGACGAGAGAAGGAGAAGAGAGGACAGAGACAGAGGAGAGAGGGAGGAGAGAGGACAGAGGGAGAAGAGAGGACAGAGACAGAGGAGAGAGGGAGAAGAGAGGACAGAGACAGAGGAGAGAGGGAGAAGAGAGGACAGAGACAGAGGAGAGAGGGAGAAGAGGGGACAGAGAGAGGAGAGAGGGAGAAGAGGGGACAGAGAGAGGAGAGAGGGAGGAGAGAGGACAGAGGGAAGAGAGATGGAGGAGAGAGGGCAGAGGGAAGAGAGAGGACAGAGACAGAGGAGAGTGGGAGAAGAGAGGACAGAGACAGAGGGAGAAGAGAGGACAGAGACAGAGGAGAGAGGGAGAAGAGAGGACAGAGGACAGAGACAGAGGAGAGAGGACAGAGACAGAGGAGAGAGGACAGAGACAGAGGAGAGGGAGGAGAGAGGACAGAGGGAAGAGAGAGGACAGAGACAGAGGAGAGAGGACAGAGACAGAGGAGAGAGGGAGAAGAGAGGACAGAGACAGAGGAGAGAGGACAGAGACAGAGGAGAGTGGGAGAAGAGAGGACAGATACAGAGGAGAATGAGTAAAGAGAGGAGATTATTCAAGTCCTTCACTTTTACATTTCAGCTGTTCTGACTCTGATTGGCAAGTCCCAACCCTGTTCTAAGTGTCTGTAGGTGTGTGTGTCTATGATCAGTCTACCTGGCAGCCAACAGTCTTCTTGTGCTCCTTGCTGCTTGCTCCAGATCTGACCTCTTTTGGTTTGACGCTGAGTCGTGTTCGACCTCCTGGAGCGGTCCCTGTTGGACTGGTCACTTTCTCCTCATCTTGAAACAGCTCCACTAGCAGGTCCAACTACACACACACATTATTGTAAATAAAACACTGTTCTTAATTGACACACATATATATATATATACAGTGGGGCAATAAAGTATTTAGTCAGCCACCAATTGTGCAAGTTCTCCCACTTAAAAAGAGGCCTGTAATTTTCATCATAGGTACACTTCAACTATGACGGACAAAATTGGAAGAAGCAAATCCAGAAAATCACATTGTAGGATTTTTAATGAATTTCTTTGCAAATTATGGTGGAAAATAAGTATTTGGTCAATAACAAAAGTTTCTCAATACTTTGTTATATACCCTTTGTTGGCAATGACAGAGGTCAAACGTTTTCTGTAAGTCTTCACAAGGTTTCCACACACTGTTGCTGATATTTTGGCCCATTCCTCCATGCAGATCTCCTCTAGAGCAGTGATGTTTTGGGGCTGTTGCTGGGCAACATGGACTTTCAACTCCTTCCAAAGATATTCTATGGGGTTGAGATCTGGAGACTGGCTAGGCCACTCCAGGACCTTGAAATGCTTCTTACGAAGCCACTCCTTCGTTGCCCGGACGGTGTATTTGGGATCATTGTCATGCTGAAAGACCCAGCCACGTTTCATCTTCAATGCCCTTGCTGATGGTAGGCTTTGTTACTTTGGTCCTAGCTCTCTGCAGGTCATTTACTAGGTCCCCCCGTGTGGTTCTGGGATTTTTGCTCACTGTTCTTGTGATCATTTTGACCCCACGGGTGAGATCTTGCGTGGAGCCCCAGATCGAGTGAGATTATCAGTGGTCTTGTATGTCTTCCATTTCCTAATAATTGCTCCCACAGTTGATTTCTTCAAACCAAGCTGCTTACCTATTGCAGATTCAGTCTTCCCAGCCTGGTGCAGGTCTACAATTTTGTTTCTAGTGTCCTTTGACAGCTCTTTGGTCTTGGCCATAGTGGAGTTTGGAGTGTGACTGTTTGAGATTGTCTTTTATACTGATAACAAGTTCAAACAGGTGCCATTAATACAGGTAACGAGTGGAGGACAGAGGAGCCTCTTAAAGAAGAAATTACAGGTCTGTGAGAGCCAGAAATCTTGCTTGTTTGTAGGTGACCAAATACTTATTTTCCACCATAATTTGCAAATAAATTCATAAAAAAATCCTACAATGTGATTTTCTGGATTGTTTTTCTCATTTTGTCTGTCATAGTTGAAGTGTACCTATGATGAAAATTACAGGCCTCTCTCATCTTTTTAAGTGGGAGAACTTGCACAATTGGTGGCTGACTAAATACTTTTTTGCCCCACTGTACATGACTTGTATAAATAAAAAGGTAACAGCAGCCAACAGACAGTTACGCCACAAACTTGCTAAGCTAATAGTTTGCATTGTTAACATGGTATCTGGCTTATTCATATCATCCTTTCTATCTAAAATGACAACAAAAAACATTGTACATGTTCCGGTTCAAGGAGAAAGCGATTGGTTATTGTGTTCTCTGTATTATGGTTGGTTAAGATGTAAATAGGGAGAGGGCAGTGCAGCCCCCCCCCCCCCACCCGTTCGTCTCCAGTTCTGCAGCGTCCGTTCAGCCTCACCCTCCCCACCTCCCCACATACTTCAGTGCCATTTGAACTATTGTGAGACCACGGTGAGGAAGAATGAATGGTGTGGGTTAGAAGGTTGAGACAGAAAGAAATGAGGAGGGCAGCATGTTTACCTTTAGCTGTTTAACGGTTGTTGTCATGACGGGACAGACACATGGAAAACAGATGGAAAACAAACAACGACAAAATAAAGATTAAACAAAAATGAAAGAAACCTAGGAATTGAAAATAATTACACACATCTAAAACATATTAAAAGTATAATTGATATAAAAGTAGAAATCCAAATCAAAGGGCCATCAGCACAGGCAGGGTAGGTGTCATGGTGTCTGCTGACCAAGGCTGTTTGTAATGAACACGGGATCAGACACGGCCTCAGACACGGGATCAGACCATAGACACGGCATCAGACCATAGACACGGCATCAGACACGGGACCAGACACGGGACCAGACACGGCATCAGACACGGCATCAGACACGGCATCAGACACGGCATCAGACACGGGATCAGACACGGCACCAGACACGGGACCAGACACGGGACCAGACACGGCACCAGACACGGCACCAGACACGGCACCAGACACGGGACCAGACACGGGACCAGACACGGGATCAGACCAGACACGGACCAGACACGGCATCAGACACGGGACCAGACACGGGACCAGACACGGGACCAGACACGGCACCAGACACGGCACCAGACACGGCACCAGACACGGCACCAGACACGGGACCAGACACGGGACCAGACACGGCATCAGACACGGGACCAGACACGGGACCAGACACGGGACCAGACACGGGATCAGACACGGGATCAGACACGGGACCAGACACGGCACCAGACACGGCACCAGACACGGGACCAGACACGGGACCAGACACGGGACCAGACACGGGACCAGACACGGGACCAGACACGGCATCAGACACGGGACCAGACACGGGACCAGACACGGCATCAGACACGGGACCAGACACGGGACCAGACACGGGACCAGACACGGGACCAGACACGGGACCAGACACGGCATCAGACACGGCATCAGACCATAGACACGGCACAATGTCTGACGGCTCAGACAGCAGAACACATGACTGAGCAGTCTCTTTGCTGATGGTAGGCACAGAAGGAATGTGTGTTTATTATCGACACAAACACACACAGAACCATGATGATGGGTTGAAATGCTAGATTTCTACAGCTTCATTCTCATTAAAGAGTCATTATCACTTCTACACCATTACTTGTTAGTCAAGCTGGTTTCCATGGCAAAATACACACACGCACACAGTATTGCCATGGATGATTGTTCCAGTGTAGTTAACCCTGTGTGTGTTTAAGGTGTTAGGGGTTAAAGGAGTGTTTTAACCCTTACCCCTCTCTGCTGCTGCTGGCCTCTACAACAGAACAACGGGCAGAGTGAGTCTTTACACACACACACGCGCGCATACACACACGCGCATACACACACACTGCAAGGCCTATTTGGTGGACAGAAAATGTCTCCAACTGTGTGCACATCATTACAACACATAGACAGCAGAGGGTGCTGTTTCTCCTGACCTTCACTGGGTTCCCTGTCGGAGGTCATTCAGTGAGACAACACAGACTGTCAAACATACGTGCAGTGTGTGTGTGTTACCCATTGAACGTGCAGTGTGTGTGTGTTACCCATTGAACGTGCAGTGTTTCTGTGTTACCCATTGAACGTGCAGTGTGTGTGTGTGTGTTACCCATTGAACGTGCAGTGTGTGTGTGTTACCCATTGAACGTGCAGTGTTTCTGTGTTACCCATTGAACGTGCAGTGTGTGTGTGTTACCCATTGAACGTGCAGTGTGTGTGTGTTACCCATTGAACGTGCAGTGTGTGTGTGTTACCCATTGAACGTGCAGTGTGTGTGTGTTACCCATTGAACGTGCAGTGTGTGTGTTACCCATTGAACGAGCAGTGTTTCTGTGTTACCCATTGAACGTGCAGTGTGTGTGTGTTACCCATTGAACGTGCAGTGTTTCTGTGTTACCCATTGAACGTGCAGTGTGTGTGTGTGTGTGTTACCCATTGAACGTGCAGTGTGTGTGTGTGTGTTACCCATTGAACGTGCAGTGTTTCTGTGTTACCCATTGAACGTGCAGTGTTTCTGTGTTACCCATTGAACGTGCAGTGTTTCTGTGTTACCCATTGAACGTGCAGTGTGTGTGTGTGTTACCCATTGAACGTGCAGTGTTTCTGTGTTACCCATTGAACGTGCAGTGTTTCTGTGTTACCCATTGAACGTGCAGTGTGTGTGTGTGTTACCCATTGAACGTGCAGTGTGTGTGTGTTACCCATTGAACGTGCAGTGTGTGTGTGTGTGTGTGTGTGTTACCCATTGAACGTGCAGTGTGTGTGTGTGTTACCCATTGAACGTGCAGTGTGTGTGTGTTACCCATTGAACGTGCAGTGTGTGTGTGTTACCCATTGAACGTGCAGTGTTTCTGTTACCCATTGAACGTGCAGTGTTTCTGTGTTACCCATTGAACGTGCAGTGTGTGTGTGTGTGTATGTTACCCATTGAACGTGCAGTGTGTGTGTGTTACCCATTGAACGTGCAGTGTGTGTGTGTTACCCATTGAACGTGCAGTGTTTCTGTGTTACCCATTGAACGTGCAGTGTTTCTGTGTTACCCATTGAACGTGCAGTGTGTGTGTGTTACCCATTGATCGTGCAGTGTGTGTGTGTGTGTTACCCATTGAACGTGCAGTGTGTGTGTGTGTGTTACCCATTGAACGTGCAGTGTGTGTGTGTGTGTTACCCATTGAACGTGCAGTGTGTGTGTGTGTGTTACCCATTGAACGTGCGGTGTGTGTGTGTTACCCATTGAACGTGCGGTGTGTGTGTGTTACCCATTGAACGTGCGGTGTGTGTGTGTTACCCATTGAACGTGCGGTGTGTGTTACCCATTGAACGTGCGGTGTGTGTGTGTTACCCATTGAACGTGCGGTGTGTGTGTGTTACCCATTGAACGTGCGGTGTGTGTGTGTTACCCATTGAACGTGCGGTGTGTGTGTGTTACCCATTGAACGTGCGGTGTGTGTGTGTTACCCATTGAACGTGCAGTGTGTGTGTGTTACCCATTGAACGTGCAGTGTGTGTGTGTTACCCATTGAACGTGCAGTGTGTGTGTGTGTTACCCATTGAACGTGCAGTGTGTGTGTGTTACCCATTGAACGTGCAGTGTGTGTGTGTTACCCATTGAACGTGCAGTGTGTGTGTGTTACCCATTGAACGTGCAGTGTGTGTGTGTTACCCATTGAACGTGCAGTGTGTGTGTGTGTGTGTGTGTGTTTGGCAGGGACACACACCTTGCTGGCCTTCAGGACATTGATCTGTTCTTCATTCACTGTGTCCTTGTTCTTCTCCAGAAAGCCATCACACTGGTACTGCACCTGGACACAACAGTTAGAAAATAAAGTCATTTTGCTGACACTTTAATCCAAAGTGATTTTCAGAAAATGTCAACTTTGACTCAGATTATCAATCAGAACAGCATTAATTTTATTCATAGAGTGAACCTGCTCACTTCCCGCTCTCTGTAACCGGACACTGAGACTAAAACAGAACTCAGCAGTACTGGGTCAGCTAAGACATCAACACACAGTGATCAGTACCTTGTCAGCGAAGTGCTGTATGATGAAGGCTTTGTTGGACATGCGAGGTTTCTCAAACAGAGAGCAGGTCTTCAGATGGGTGTTATACAGCTTCTGGGCCCACGAGTCATCTGAACCTTTAGGCATCTAGACACACAGAACACTGGTTCACACTAGTTACTCTGGATGTGTCTGTGTTATGGGTGTCTGTGTACGCCCCTGCATTACGTATTTGTGTATGTATGCATGTATGTATGCATGCATGTGTGCCTCTGCATTATGTGTGTGTGCCTACCTTGCACTCTTCGTCCAGCAGGTCGAGTACCCCCATCTTGGCCTCTATGAGGTTGATACATGGCTGGTTATCATAGAAGTCTATCAGAGTCCAGGGAATCTCCTCCTTCAAATACTCCTCCTGCTCCAGCTTGAACACATGCTGTAGATAGGAGAGGGGAGAGGAAAGGAGGGGAGGAGAGAAGAGAGGGGAGTGGAAAGGAAAGGAGGGGAGAAGAGAGGGGAAAGGAAAGGAGAGGGCATAGAAAATGAGAGGGGAAGGGAGAGGGGAGAGGAAAGGGGAGGGGAGAGGAGTGGAAAGGAAAGAAGAGAGGGGAAAGGGAAGAGGGTAGAGGAAAGGAGAAGGCAGAGAAAATGAGAGGGGAAGGGAGAGGGGAGAGGAAAGGAGAGGGCAGAGGAAATGTGAGGGGAAGGGAGAGGGGAGAGGAAAGGGGAGGGGAGAGGAGGGGAGAGGAGAGGATGGGAGAGGATGGGAGAGGAAAGGAGAGGAGTGGAAAGGAAAGTAGAGAAGAAAGGAGAAGGGGGAGTGGAGAGGAAAGGAAAGGAGAGAGCAGAGGAAAGGAGAGGGCAGAGGAAAGGAGAGGGCAGAGGAAAGGAAAGAGGAGAGGAAAGGGCAGAGGAAAGGAAAGAGGAGAGGAAAGGGGAGGGGAGAGGAAAGGAGAGGGCAGAGGAAAGGAAAGAGGAGAGGAAAGGGGAGAGGAAAGGAAAGAGGAGAGGAAAGGGGAGGGGAAAGGAAAGGAGAGGGCAGAAGAAAGGAGAGGGCAGAGGAAAGGAGAGGGCAGAGGAAAGGAGAGGGCAGAGGAAAGGAGAGGGGAGAGGAAAGGAGAGGGCAGAGGAAAGGAGAGGGCAGAGGAAAGGAGAGGGCAGAGGAAAGGAGAGGGCAGAAGAAAGGAGAGGGCAGAAGAAAAGAGAGGGCAGAGGAAAGGAGAGGGCAGAAGAAAGGAGAGGGCAGAAGAAAGGAGAGGGCAGAAGAAAGGAAAGAGGAGAGGAAAGGAGAGGGCAGAGGAAAGGAAAGAGGAGAGGAAAGGAGAGGGCAGAGGAAAGGAGAGGGCAGAGGAAAGGAGAGGGCAGAGGAAAGGAGAGGGCAGAGGAAAGGAGAGGGCAGAGGAAAGGAGAGGGCAGAGGAAAGGAGCGGGCAGAGGAAAGGAGAGGGCAGAGGAAAGAAGAGGGGAGAGGAAAGGGGAGAGGAGAGGAAAGGGGAGAGGAGAGGAAAGGGGAGAGGAGAGGAAAGGAAAGAGGAGAGGAAAGGGGAGGGCAGAAGAAAGGAGAGGGCAGAAGAAAGGAGAGGGCAGAAGAAAGGAGAGGGCAGAAGAAAGGAGAGGGCAGAAGAAAGGAAAGAGGAGAGGAAAGGAGAGGGCAGAGGAAAGGAAAGAGGAGAGGAAAGGAGAGGGCAGAGGAAAGGAGAGGGCAGAGGAAAGGAGAGGGCAGAGGAAAGGAGAGGGCAGAGGAAAGGAGAGGGCAGAGGAAAGGAGAGGGCAGAGGAAAGAAGAGGGCAGAGGAAAGAAGAGGGCAGAGGAAAGGAGAGGGCAGAGGAAAGGAGAGGGCAGAGGAAAGGAAAGAGGAGAGGAAAGGAGAGGGCAGAGGAAAGGAGAGGGCAGAGGAAAGGAGAGGGCAGAGGAAAGGAGAGGGCAGAAGAAAGGAGAGGGCAGAAGAAAAGGAGAGGGCAGAAGAAAAGAGAGGGCAGAAGAAAAGAGAGGGCAGAAGAAAAGAGAGGGCAGAGGAAAGGAGAGGGTAGAGGAAAGGAAAGGGCAGAAGGAAAGGAAAGGGCAGAGGAAAGGAGAGGGCAGAGGAAAGGAGAGGGCAGAGGAAAGGAGAGGGCAGAGGAAAGGAAAGGGCAGAAGGAAAGGAAAGGGCAGAAGAAAAGAGAGGGCAGAGGAAAGGAGAGGGTAGAGGAAAGGAAAGGGCAGAGGAGAGGAGAGGGGAGGGCAGAAGGAAAGGAAAGGGCAGAAGAAAAGAGAGGGCAGAGGAAATGTGAGGGTAGAAGAAAGGAAAGGGCAGAGGAGAGGGCAGAGGAAAGGAGAGGGCAGAGGAAAGGAGAGGGCAGAGGAAAGGAAAGGGCAGAAGGAAAGGAAAGGGCAGAAGAAAAGAGAGGGCAGAGGAAAGGAGAGGGTAGAGGAAAGGAAAGGGCAGAGGAAAGGAGAGGGCAGAGGAAAGGAGAGGGCAGAGGAAAGGAGAGGGCAGAGGAAAGGAAAGAGGAGAGGAAAGGGGAGAGGAGAGGAAAGGAAAGAGGAGAGGAAAGGGGAGGGGAGAGGAAAGGAGAGGGCAGAAGAAAGGAGAGGGCAGAAGAAAGGAGAGGGCAGAAGAAAGGAAAGAGGAGAGGAAAGGAGAGGGCAGAGGAAAGGAGAGGGCAGAGGATTGGAACGAGGAGAGGAAATGAGAGGGCAGAGGAAAGGAAAGAGGAGAGGAAAGGAGAGGGCAGAAGAAAGGAGAGGGCAGAGGAAAGGAGAGGGCAGAGGAAAGGAGAGGGCAGAGGAAAGGAGAGAGGGCAGAGGAAAGGAGAGGGCAGAGGAAAGGAGAGGGCAGAGGAAAGGAAAGAGGAAAGGAGAGGGCAGAGGAAAGGAGAGGGCAGAGGAAAGGAGAGGGCAGAGGAAAGGAGAGGGCAGAGGAAAGGAGAGGGCAGAGGAAAGGAAAGAGGAGAGGAAAGGAGAGGGCAGAAGAAAGGAGAGGGCAGAGGAAAGGAGAGGGCAGAAGAAAGGAGAGGGCAGAGGAAAGGAGAGGGCAGAGGAAAGGAGAGGGCAGAGGAAAGGAAAGAGGAGAGGAAAGGAGAGGGCAGAGGAAAGGAAAGAGGAGAGGAAAGGAGAAGGCAGAGGAAAGGAAAGAGGAGAGGAAAGGAGAGGGCAGAGGAAAGAAAAGGGCAGAGGAAAGGAGAGGGCAGAGGAAAGGAGAGGGCAGAGGAAAGGAGAGGGCAGAGGAAAGGAGAGGAGAGAGGAAAGGAGAGGAGAGAGGGGAGGGAAGATCAGCATGTAGAGAGAAGATCACATTGTTACTCTGCATCAATAAGTTATAAAACTATTTATATTGTTATTTTGGAATACTTTTACACACCAACAGGGTTATTTAGACAACGGCAACACAGAAGTTCAGTTTCAGACAGGACACACAGTTTACTCACCATGTTAAACTGCTGTTGCAGTTTCTCGTTAGCATAGTTGATACAGAACTGTTCAAAACTGTTGATCTCAAACGTCTCAAACCTGGAGAGCAGAGGAGAGGTCAGAGTGACTGTCTCACACACGCACGCACACACACACACAACCCACCCATAGATATCCAGGACTCCTATGAAGGAGTGCTGTTTGACGGTGGCGCGTAGAGATTTGTTGACATGGTCCACGATCCAGTTGAAGACTTTGGCATAGATGTGTTTGGCGAGCGCGTCGCGGGCATTGGAGGCTTGCAGCCGAGGGATGGGCTTGATGTAGGTCTCCTGGGCTGTCTTAAGCTTCTTGTGGCACAGCCAATGAGACATGTCCTGGTAGGTCACGCCCATCAGCTCACAGAACACCGTCAGGTGGCGGTTATTGGGCTGAGAGAGAGGGATTCATGGTCATGTCAATCAATTGCTCAATTAGTCTTTCTGCTATTCTTTCCATCTACTTGAACCTTCTTAACCATCTTGGAGAAGGTCCAAGGTCTCTCCCCTCAGACCTTCTTCTCCAATTGGTTTTGAGAAGGAGGTGAGGATAGAGGATGCAAGGAAGTGAGTCAAGATGATTTGAGAAAGAGTCAATCATTAGGAGAGGTCAGAGGTTTAATAATAGAGGTTAGAGGTCAGAGAGGTTTGAGGTGTCTCCTTACAGGTATGATGCTGCTGTCAGAGTCTCGGTCCTTGATCTCCACGTTGCCCAGATGTAAGATGGCAGCCAGGACCTGGAACAGCCCCTTCTGGTTCAACTCGTTGATGCCTGAACACAAATACACACAAAACAATACTATCAAAATCAACACTACACTAAAAACCAAATGGGACTGAGAGTAAATGTGGTGTGGTGTTTGTGTGTGACCTAGGACAGTAGGGTAGCTTAGCGCTTAGAGCATTGGATCCAGTACCCAAAAGGTAGCTGGTTTGAATACACAAGTCGAAAGGTGAAAATCTGTCTATGTTCACTTAAGCAAGGCACTAAACCCTAATTTGCTCTAGGGGCGCAACACTACAATGGCTGACCCTGTAAAACAGAACGTTTCACTGTACCTATCCAGTGTATGTGACAATTAAACCTAGTTGTGTGTGTATATATTACCTAGCAGTGAGAAGGAATGTCAGGTGTGTGTGTGTGTATATATTACCTAGCAGTGAGAAGGAATGTCAGGTGTGTGTGTGTGTGTATATTACCTAGCAGTGAGAAGGAATGTCAGGGTGTGTGTGTGTATATATTACCTAGCAGTGAGAAGGAATGTCAGGTGTGTGTGTGCGTGTATATTACCTAGCAGTGAGAAGGAATGTCAGGTGTGTGTGTATATATATTACCTAGCAGTGAGAAGGAATGTCAGGTGTGTGTGTGCGTGTATATTACCTAGCAGTGAGAAGGAATGTCAGGTGTGTGTGTGTGTGTATCTATTACCTAGCAGTGAGAAGGCATGTCAGGTGTGTGTGTGTGTATATATTACCTAGCAGTGAGAAGGAATGTCAGGTGTCTGTGTATATTACCTAGCAGTGAGAAGGACTGTCAGGTGTGTGTGTGTGTATATATTACCTAGCAGTGAGAAGGCATGTCAGGTGTGTGTGTGTGTATATATTACCTAGCAGTGAGAAGGCATGTCAGGTGTGTGTGTGTGTATATATTACCTAGCAGTGAGAAGGCATTGTCAGGTGTGTGTGTGTGTATATATTACCTAGCAGTGAGAAGGCATGTCAGGTGTGTGTGTGTATATATTACCTAGCAGTGAGAAGGCATGTCAGGTGTGTGTGTGCATATATTACCTAGCAGTGAGAAGGCATGTGTGTATATATTACCTAGCAGGTGTGTGTGTGTGTATATATTACCTAGCAGTGAGAAGGCATGTTGTGTTGTGCACATCTCTTTAGCATGTCAGGTGTGTGTGTGTATATATTACCTAGCAGTGAGACTCCATCGATCAGGTGTGTGTGTTCCGGCCCTGATTGGTGCAGTGAGAAGACATCAGCACTACCTGCATGGTATATATTACACACACAACAGTGGTTAATCAGTAGCCTATGAAAGTATTCTATTCAACTGTTGAGAAGCAGCTGCCCAGGAGAAGAGTACTGTGTATATATTATAGCAGCATGTGGCATGTCAGGTGTGTGTGTGTGTATATATTACCTAGCAGTGAGAAGGCATGTCAGGTGTGTGTGTGGATCAGCACAGGGCCACATCCTGACCTGATGTGGGTGTGACACATTGAATACTCTTACTAATACGTGCTCAGGTGTGTGTGTGTGCATAAACTGTGACACACACACACACATTACCTAGCGACAAAGCCAGGTGTGTGTGTATATATTTCTAAAGCATCCATCGCCTGTTACCTGGCAACTCAGGGCTGATATCACCGTGATAACACCTCCATTCTGGGGGTGTCTCTCTGCCAAGAGGCCAGCTGAGAGAGACTAGGGCAATGTGTGTTTGTGTGTGTGGCAGAGATGTAGTGTGTCTAACAGCAGATGAAGTGTGAGTGTGTGTGTGTTCACAGGTGGAATTAAGGAATATTTTGAGGAGAAACACAATGCCTTGTTAGATGACACACACAGTCTCTTTCTGCCTCACACCCAGGGAGAGAGCTAACAGGTGTGTGTGTATATATTACCTAGCAGTGAGAAGGCATGTCAGGTGTGTGTGTATATATTACCTAGCAGTGAGAAGGCATGTCAGGTGTGTGTGTATATTACCTAGCAGCAATGTGTGTTTGTGTGTGTGGCAGAGATGTGTGTCTAACAGCAGATGAAGGCATGCCAGGGTGTGTGTATATATTACCTAGCAGTGAGAAGGAATGTCAGGTGTGTGTGTATATATTACCTAGCAGTGAGAAGGCATGTCAGGTGTGTGTGTATATATTACCTAGCAGTGAGAAGGAATGTCAGGTGTGTGTGTATATATTACCTAGCAGTGAGAAGGAATGTCAGGTGTGTGTGTATATATTACCTAGCAGTGAGAAGGAATGTCAGGTGTGTGTGTGAGAGCTAACATGATCTCTACCTCAGTCCATCTCTGCGGGCAGCTGGGCACCTCACACCCACAACATGACCTCTGATCTAACAGGAGCTCTACTGTAGTTAGTATGACCCCACAGTTAATATGACTCAATATGGCTGAGGTCTGTCCTCACATTTCTGTTCACAAATACACTGTACTACTTCCTCTACCCCTGTTACACATCTCACCTATATGATCTAATATGGTTGTCTACGATCACGGAGAATGACTGGGTGCCATTTTGAATGATCCATGTGTCATTTATTGAATTCAATAAATTGCCTGACGACTGATCCTGAATTTAATTCCACTGCCCTACCAATTGCTTCAAATCAAACTTTATTTGTCACATGCTCCGAATACAACAAGTGTAGACCTTACGGTGAAATGCTAACTGACAAGTCCTCAACCAACAGTGTAGACCTTACTGTGAAATGCTAACTGACAAGTCCTCAACCAACAGTGTAGACCTTACGGTGAAATGCTAACTGACAAGTCCTCAACCAACAGTTCAAGAAGAGTTAAGAAAATATTCACCAAATAAATTAAAGTAAAACATAATAAAAAATGAACACAAGAATGACGAGGTTATATACAGGGGGCACCGGTACTGAGTCAGTGTGGAGGTTATATACAGGGGGCACCGGTACTGAGTCAGTGTGGAGGTTATATACAGGGGGCACCGGTGCTGAGTCAGTGTGTGGGGGTACAGGTTAGAGGTCACTTGTACATGTAGGTAGGGGGGAAGTGACTATGCATAGATAATAAACAGTGAGTATAAGTACAAGACAAATGGGGGGAGTCAATGTAATAATCCGGTGGCCATTTGATTAGTTGTTCAGCAGTCTAATGGCTCGGGGGAAGAAGCTGTTAAGGAGCCTTTTGGTCATAGACTTGGTGCTCCGGTACCGTTTGCCGTGCGGTAGGAGAGAAAGTCTATGACTTTGGTGACTGGAGTCTTTAATTAACAATGTTATGGGCTTTCCTCTGACACCGCCTATGTAGGTAGAGTCACCTTAATTAACTCTACCTACATGTACATACTACCTCAACTAACCGGTGCCCCAGCACACTGACTCTGTACCGGCACCCCTCTGTAAATATACCCTCCACATCGACTCTGTACTGGCACCCCCCTGTATATAGTCTCCACATTGACTGTGTACCGGCTCCCCCCTGTATATAGTCTCCACATTGGCTCTGTACCGGCTCCCCCCTGTATATAGCCTCCACATTGACTCTGTACCGGCACCCCCCTGTATATAGCCTCCACATTGACTCTGTACTGGCTCCCCCCTGTATATAGTCTCCACATTGACTCTGTACCGGCACCCCCCTGTATATAGCCTCCACATTGACTCTGTACGGGCTCCCCCCTGTATATAGTCTCCACATTGACTCTGTACCGGCACCCCCCTGTATATAGCCTCCACATTGACTCTGTACGAGCTACCCCCTGTATATAGTCTCCACATTGACTCTGTACCGGCTCCCCCCTGTATATAGTCTCCACATTGACTCTGTACCGGCACCCCCCTGTATATAGCCTCCACATTGACGGTGTACCGGTACACCCTGTATATAGCCTCCACATTGACGGTGTACCGGTACACCCTGTATATAGCCTCCACATTGACTCTGTACGGGCTCCCCCCTGTATATAGCCTCCACATTGACGGTGTACCGGTACACCCTGTATATAGCCTCCACATTGATTCTGTACCGGTACACCCTGTATATAGCCTCCACATTGATTCTGTACCGGTACACCCTGTATATAGCCTCCACATTGACTCTGTACCGGCACCCCTGTATATAGTCTCCACATTGACTCTGTACCCCCTGTATATAGTCTCCACCCCCTGTATATAGTCTCCACATTGACTCTGTACCGGCACCCCCCTGTATATAGTCTCCACATTGATTCTGTACCGGTACACCCTGTATATAGCCTCCACATTGACTCTGTACCGGCACCCCCCTGTATACAGCCTCCACATTGACTCTGTACCAGCACCCCCCTGTATATAGTCTCCACATTGATTCTGTACCGGTACACCCTGTATACAGCCTCCACATTGACTCTGTACCAGCACCCCCCTGTATATAGTCTCCACATTGACTGTGTACCGGTACACCCTGTATATAGCCTCCACATTGACTCTGTACGGGCTCCCCCCTGTATATAGCCTCCACATTGACTCTGTACCGGCTCCCCCCTGTATATAGTCTCCACACAGACTCGGTCAGGGAGAGGTTGAACATGTCAATGAAGACACTTGCCAGTTGGTCCGTGTATGCTTTGAGTTCAAATCCTGGTAATCAATCTGGCCCCGCAGCTTTGTGAATGTTGACCTGTTTAAAGGTCTTGCTCGCATCGGCATCGAGAGCATTATCACACAGTCAACCAGGACATCTGGTGCTCTCGTGCATGTTTCAGTGTTGCTTGCCTCGAAGCGAGCATAAAAAGGCATTTAGCTCGTGTGGTAGGTTCTCGTCTGGGTTTCCCTTTGTAGTCCGTAATAGTTTTCAAGCCCTGCCACATCCGACGAGCGTCAGAGCCAGTGTAGTGGGATTCAATCTTAATTCTGTATTGATGCTTTGCTTGTTTGATGGTTCGTCTGAGGGCATAGCGGGATTTCTTATAGGCGCCCAGTTAGTGTCTCGCTCCTTGAAAGCGGCAGCTCTAGCTTTTAGCTCGATGTGGATGTTGCCTGTAATTCAAGGCTTCTGGTTGGGATTTGTACGTACGGTCACTGTGGGGGCGACGTCGTCGATGCACATATTGATGAAGCCGATGACTGAGGTGGTATACTCCTCAAAGCCATTCAGTCAAACTGCCATCCCAGAAGTTGCTTGTGCTGACTTCAAAATGAAGGGCGTTGTACAAAACAAATTCATCACCGATTGGATCGTATCAAAGCCAATGACATGATTCATGAACGCTGGGCTAAACCCATTGGTTTCCGGGACCAATCAGAACGGTTAGAATGTGTTCACATTCTATGTATTGAGGAAGGAAAGCAAATCCAGACTCGTGGTGGAGAAGAAACGGTAGTGGGCGGAGCCATGCATGTGGATGGGTTGTCAGGCTAATCAATGAACAAATAGCTTAGGAACCGTCCAACCATCCAATGGAGAGTGTTTGTGTCTTACCTAGCTTCAGATTCTTGAACTCTGGTAGATGGGAGGACGCACACAGCTGGTAGAAGATATGATAGTTCCTCTCCTCATCCGCCTGCACAGACAGACACACACACAGTCAGGCAGTTTCAGGTAGTGTATGTTCTATACAGCCAGGAGATTCCAGTGTTGTGTACATACAAGAGAACACGGACATGCTGTTTAGAATCTGGTGTAGTTTTAACTTGCAACATTTCCACCACAGACTAAGACACACACACCCAGGTGCTGTTGCAGAAAGGTATGTGGGGAATGTGTGTTGCAGCACAGGACCCACAGCAGCTTCCTCAAGTCTGGGAAGACATGCTGTACTCCACTATCCTCATCTCAATACACCTGGTGTTTTTGTGTATCGCTCTCTGTGTGTCTCTGTGTGTGTGTGTGTGTGTGTGTGTGTGTGTGTGTATCTGTGTGTGTGCACACTTTCTAAGTTGTGCACATTCCTGACTCGTCTCAGCAGTGTGACCTGGATCAGATCCACACAGAGAAAAAAGAGAAAGAGGGAAAGAACGAGAGAGAACGAGAGAGAACGAGAGCTAGAGGGAGATGGAAAAAGGAAGGATGACTATTCAATAGGCTCTTATCAGCAATGAGCTGGACATGGAAGGAAGGACAGAACAGAAGTAAAGGAATGTGTTTGGTCTCCTGTGTTTCCTGACCTGGGTAGAAGAGGAGGAAAGACACAGACAGAAGAGGACATATATATGAATATGTGTGAGTGAGTGAGGGACAGAGAGAGAAAGGAGGAGACAGGTGGACTTAGCAGAGGTAAAGAGAGACCGCCAGGTAAAAACAAGGAATGTGAACAGATGACTGGTGTTTGTGGTCTGGCTGTGTTTTCCTGAACTGGGTGGAGGAGGAAGTCACTGCTAAATATTGAACTTCTTGAGAGAGACACACTCACTGCCTACACTGGTTACACACACGCACACACACACACTGTATGGATAGCATCCCACACTACACACACAGTGCTGTGGGAAGAGAGGGGGAGTGTCTCTCATCCCACACTACACACAGTGCTGTGGGAAGAGAGGGGGAGTGTCTCTCATCCCACACTACACACAGTGCTGTGGAAAGAGAGGGGGAGTGTCTCTCATCCCACACTACACACACAGTGCTGTGGAAAGAGAGGGGGAGTGTCTCTCATCCCACACTACACACAGTGCTGTGGAAAGAGGGGGAGTGTCTCTCATCCCACACTACACACACAGTGCTGTGGAAAGAGAGGGGGAGTGTCCCTCATCCCACACTACACACACAGTGCTGTGGAAAGAGAGGGGGAGTGTCTCTCATCCCACACTACACACACAGTGCTGTGGAAAGAGAGGGGGAGTGTCTCTCATCCCACACTACACACAGTGCTGTGGAAAGAGAGGGGGAGTGTCTCTCATCCCACACTACACACACAGTGCTGTGGAAAGAGAGGGGGAGTGTCTCTCATCCCACACTACACACAGTGCGGTGGAAAAGAGGGGGAGTGTCTCTCATCCCACACTACACACACAGTGCTGTGGAAAGAGAGGGGGAGTGTCTCTCATCCCACACTACACACACAGTGCTGTGGAAAGAGAGGGGAGTGTCTCTCATCCTACACTACACACAGTGCTGTGGAAAGAGAGGGGGAGTGTCTCTCATCCTACACTACACACAGTGCTGTGGAAAGAGAGGGGGAGTGTCTCTCATCCCACACTACACACAGTGCTGTAGAAAGAGAGGGGGAGTGTCTCTCATCCCACACTACACACACGGTGCTGTGGAAAGAGAGGGGGAGTGTCTCTCATCCCACACTACACACACGGTGCTGTGGAAAGAGAGGGGGAGTGTCTCTCATCCCACACTACACACAGTGCTGTGGAAAGAGAGGGGGAGTGTCTCTCATCCCACACTACACACAGTGCTGTGGAAAGAGAGGGGGAGTGTCTCTCATCCCACACTACACACACAGTGCTGTGGAAAGAGAGGGGGAGTGTCTCTCATCCCACACTACACACAGTGCTGTGGAAAGAGAGGGGGAGTGTCTCTCATCCCACACTACACACACAGTGCTGTGGAAAGAGAGGGGGAGTGTCTCTCATCCCACACTACACACAGTGCGGTGGAAAGAGAGGGGGAGTGTCTCTCATCCCACACTACACACACAGTGCTGTGGAAAGAGAGGGGGAGTGTCTCTCATCCCACACTACACACACAGTGCTGTGGAAAGAGAGGGGGAGTGTCTCTCATCCTACACTACACACAGTGCTGTGGAAAGAGAGGGGGAGTGTCTCTCATCCTACACTACACACAGTGCTGTGGAAAGAGAGGGGGAGTGTCTCTCATCCCACACTACACACACGGTGCTGTGGAAAGAGAGGGGGAGTGTCTCTCATCCTACACTACACACAGTGCTGTGGAAAGAGAGGGGGAGTGTCTCTCATCCCACACTACACACAGTGCTGTGGAAAGAGAGGGGGAGTGTCTCTCATCCCACACTACACACAGTGCTGTGGAAAGAGAGGGGGAGTGTCTCTCATCCCACACTACACACACGGTGCTGTGGAAAGAGAGGGGGAGTGTCTCTCATCCCACACTACACACACGGTGCTGTGGAAAGAGAGGGGGAGTGTCTCTCATCCCACACTACATACACAGTGCTGTGGAAAGAGAGGGGGAGTGTCTCTCATCCCACACTACACACAGTGCTGTGGAAAGAGAGGGGGAGTGTCTCTCATCCCACACTACACACACAGTGCTGTGGAAAGAGAGGGGGAGTGTCTCTCATCCCACACTACACACACAGTGCTGTGGAAAGAGAGGGGGAGTGTCTCTCATCCCACACTACACACAGTGCGGTGGAAAGAGAGGGGGAGTGTCTCTCATCCCACACTACACACACAGTGCTGTGGAAAGAGAGGGGGAGTGTCTCTCATCCCACACTACACACACAGTGCTGTGGAAAGAGAGGGGGAGTGTCTCTCATCCTACACTACACACAGTGCTGTGGAAAGAGAGGGGGAGTGTCTCTCATCCCACACTACACGGTGCTGTGGAAAGAGAGGGGGAGTGTCTCTCATCCCACACTACACACAGTGCTGTGGAAAGAGAGGGGGAGTGTCTCTCATCCCACACTACACACACAGTGCTGTGGAAAGAGAGGGGGAGTGTCTCTCATCCCACACTACACACAGTGCTGTGGAAAGAGAGGGGGAGTGTCTCTCATCCCACACTACACACACAGTGCTGTGGAAAGAGAGGGGGAGTGTCTCTCATCCCACACTACACACAGTGCGGTGGAAAGAGAGGGGGAGTGTCTCTCATCCCACACTACACACAGTGCTGTGGAAAGAGAGGGGGAGTGTCTCTCATCCCACACTACACACACAGTGCTGTGGAAAGAGAGGGGGAGTGTCTCTCATCCTACACTACACACAGTGCTGTGGAAAGAGAGGGGGAGTGTCTCTCATCCTACACTACACACAGTGCTGTGGAAAGAGAGGGGGAGTGTCTCTCATCCCACACTACACACAGTGCTGTGGAAAGAGAGGGGGAGTGTCTCTCATCCCACACTACACACACGGTGCTGTGGAAAGAGAGGGGGAGTGTCTCTATCCCACACTACACACACGGTGCTGTGGAAAGAGAGGGGGAGTGTCTCTCATCCCACACTACACACACGGTGCTGTGGAAAGAGAGGGGGAGTGTCTCTCATCCCACACTACACACAGTGCTGTGGAAAGAGAGGGGGAGTCTCTCATCCCACACTACACACAGTGCTGTGGAAAGAGAGGGGGAGTGTCTCTCATCCCACACACACACACAGTGCTGTGGGAACAGAGGGGGAGTGTCTCTCATCCCACACTACACACACAGTGCTGTGGGAAGAGAGGGGGAGTGTCTCTCATCCCACACTACACACACAGTGTTGTGGAAAGAGAGGGGGAGTGTCTCTCATCCCACACTACACACACAGTGCTGTGGAAAGAGAGGGGGAGTGTCTCTCATCCCACACTACACACACAGTGCTGTGGAAAGAGAGGGGGAGTGTCTCTCATCCTACACTACACACACAGTGCTGTGGAAAGAGAGGGGGAGTGTCTCTCATCCTACACTACACACACAGTGCTGTGGAAAGAGAGGGGGAGTGTCTCTCATCCCACACTACACACAGTGCTGTGGAAAGAGAGGGGGAGTGTCTCTCATCCCACACTACACACAGTGCTGTGGAAAGAGGGGGAGTGTCTCTCATCCCACACTACACACACAGTGCTGTGGAAAGAGAGGGGGAGTGTCTCTCATCCCACACTACACACACAGTGCTGTGGGAAGAGAGGGGGAGTGTCTCTCATCCCACACTACACACACAGTGCTGTGGAAAGAGAGGGGGAGTGTCTCTCATCCCACACTACACAAAGTGCTGTGGAAAGAGAGGGAGAGTGTTGAGGCTCCCAGTATAACCTATAGATAGGTCATTGACTTTTCCTAACCACATGACCTGACCAAAAAAACTGCAGGTCCTACCCATAACCCCTGACCCAGACTACAGCGCCAGACTTTCTGGTCCTACTGTGTGTTGGTGGTGCATTACCTGAAACACCACTCTAGACTTCTCCAGTAGATATGTCCTCATGTTAGCTCCAATGATACGGTAGCGTTTGTCGAAGCCGATCTCAATGTACTTCCCAAAACGACTGCTGTTGTCGTTACGAGTCGTCTTAGCGTTCCCTATCGCCTGGAGAACACACACAGACACACAGACACACACACACACACACACAGACGGACACACACACAAACACGGACACAGACAGACACACACACACGAAGGAGAGAGAGCGATAAATATAGATTAGGTCAGCAACATCAGCATATCGCTCCCCTTTACAACAAGGCAGTGGTTTGACATATTCAGTATTCAGTGTGTATTTCAGGCCAGCTGGGCCATGTGATGGTGTAGAACTAAAACTGTCCAGCAGGGAGGGGAGGGACAGGGGGAGACAGATACTGTGGTGCTGCTGCTGTGCATCATGGGGAATAGAGTCCTGCAGTCAAAGCACAGTGGTGGTGTTCCAGGATGTCTTTATTGCAGTCGCGCTGCCCAGATAATCAGATCTCACAACGCCAGCACAGGGACTGAACATGCTTAAAGCCAATATCACCGTCTGACTGACTGCAGTGGAAATCAGGTCTGCCACAGACAGACAGACAGACAGACATACAGACAGAGAGACAGACAGACAGAGAGACAGACAGACAGAGAGACAGACAGACAGACAGAGAGACAGACAGAGAGACAGACAGAGACAGACAGAGACAGACAGAGACAGACAGAGACAGACAGAGACAGACAGAGACAGACAGACAGAGAAACAGAAAGAGACAGACAGACAGAGAAACAGAAAGAGAGAGAGAGACAGAGAAACAGAAAGAGAGAGAGAGACAGAGAAACAGAAAGAGAGAGAGAGACAGAGAAACAGAAAGAGAGAGAGAGAAACAGAAAGAGAGAGAGAGACAGAGAAACAGAAAGAGAGACAGAAACCGAAAGAGAGAGAGAGAAACAGAAAGAGAGAGAGAGAAACAGAAAGAGAGAGAGAGAAACAGAAAGAGAGAGAGAGAAACAGAAAGAGAGACAGAGAAACAGAGAGAGACCGAGAGACTATATAGGGGTTAAAGTGTGTGTAAGGAGAAAAGTCTCCTCTAGCGGAGCTAAGAGAAAACACACGGCTACTGTTCCCTAAAGACAAGGAGGCTTTCAGCTGCACAGGCAAGTATGGTAATGTTTCCTTACATCAACACACACACACACACACACACACACACACACACACACACAAAGAAGGATTGGCCACTGATTGGCTGACAGGTCTGTGAGAGGAGTGGGAAGGGAGGAGAGAAATAGAGGAGATTGGGAGATGGAAGGGAGGAGAGGAGAGAAATAGAGGAGATGGGGAGAAGAAAGGGAGGAGGAGAGAAAGAGGAGATGGGGGAGAAGAAAGGGAGGAGAGGAGAGAAAGAGGAGATGGGGAGAAGAAAGGGAGGAGAGGAGAGAAAGAGGAGATGGGGAGAAGAAAGGGAGGAGGAGAGAAAGAGGAGATGGGGGAGAGGCCATATGGACACAGGGGAGAGAACTAACCCTCCCAGACTCCACATGAACACACCATGAAGCAGGCTTTGCAGAGGACAGGAGCGAGGAGAGGGAGAAGAGAGGCGAGGGGAAGGGAGAGAAGTCATACCTCCATGATGGGGTTGGATGCGAGGACCTTCTCCTCTACGTTGGCCTCTGTGGCTGCTCCACTGACTGTAGCAAAGTAGCGCATGGCGTATTTAGCTGAGACAGTCTTCCCTGCTCCCGACTCACCGCTTACGATTATAGACTGGTTCCTCTCATCTCTAATACAGGAGAGAAGGAAAGACTGAGACGGTGAGGGAAGAGAGTCTCTGCCATGTGGCAACTTATTTGGCTCAGTCATGCCAATACAACAATACACACATAACAAAAATCATAGAAGATAAAAACAGAAAGTCATTACTTAGTTCCATTATGGTTCTGAAAACGGTGTGAGTTCACTGTAGCAGACAACATGCTGTACAGTAAAGATGCCAACTGGGACCATAGGTCACTATGCTACAGAGTGTGTGTGTGTGTGTGTGTGAGTGAGTGAGTGAGAGAAGTGAATGTGTGTTCACTAGGTGTGTGTGAAAAAGCGTGTGTATGCATGTGAGAGAGTGCTCTGTGTGCTCATTCCGTCAAACGATAAGATCAATGCAGATATTTTCATATCTGATCAATAGTCTTCCGATTAATGAATTATTTACTTTACCTCATGTTAGTCTCATTCCAAATGTCTTAAATTGTTGGTTATCTGCACGAACCCAGTCTTCACTATGAGTCATCCATACATCAATTGTCTTAAATCATTTATTTATTAACTAACTAAACAAATCACAGAAGTCCACAGACAAACAAACAAAGTAAATATGGTTACAAGAAATGATAAGGGAATGTGCCCTAGTGGGCTAAACCGGCATGGCGGCTTGTTAGACAAAAGGGAAGTGGTGGTCGACCAAGAAGTCACTACAGAGTTAATAATTATAACAATTGAAATGCTAATCCTTTGCACATGAACGCTCACTCATTCGGGAACAATTGCAATCAATATATATATTTACGCTCAGTGTGTCATCTTGATCGCTGTTGAAAAGATAGTTTATTTTGTGGAACTGTCCGTCTCTCTCTCACTCTCTGTCTGTCGTGGTTAGAGGTGTTGGTTCAGAGCGACATTCATTCATGTTGTTGTAGAATGGGTGTTTCGGCAGTTGTCGTTCTCCGTGTTCAATGATACCGAATTCCTAGCTGCAGACTAGTAATTAATATCAAAGACTTGTTCTTATTCTGTCGGTATCGATAGTCTAAGAGTTTAACCACGTGGTATGGTTAAAAGATTCAGCAATGGTCTGCAACCTTTGTCCCATAGTAATGGAGAAAAACATGGTCTACTGAGAATTTCTCAAAGTTGGGATTTTATTTGGAATTGCAGAGAAGGGGCTGTCCCAGGATGCCTGACCCTAACTGGGCTCATGGGCGGTCCAGGATTCCTGACCCTAACTGGGCTCATGGGCGGTCCAGGATGCCTGGCCCTAACTGAGCTCATGGGCGGTCCAGGATGCCTGACCCTAACTGGGCTCATGGGCGGTCCAGGATGCCTGACCCTAACTGGGCTCATGGGCGGTCCAGGAAGCCTGACCCTAACTGGGCTCATGGGCGGTCCAGGATGCCTGACCCTAACTGGGCTCATGGGCAGTCCAGGATGCCTGACCCTAACTGGGCTCATGGGCGGTCCAGGATGCCTGACCCTAACTGGGCTCATGGGCGGTCCAGGATGCCTGACCCTAACTGGGCTCATGGGCGGTCCAGGATGCCTGACCCTAACTGGGCTCATGGGCGGTCCAGGATGCCTGACCCTAACTGGGCTCATGGGCGGTCCAGGATGCCTGACCCTAACTGGGCTCATGGGCGGTCCAGGATGCCTGACCCTACCTGGTCTCATGGGCGGTCCAGGATGCCTGACCCTAACTGGGCTCATGGGCGGTCCAGGATGCCTGACCCTAACTGGGCTCATGGGCGGTCCAGGATGCCTGACCCTACCCTAACTGGGCTCATGGGCGGTCCTGGATGCCTGACCCTACCCTAACTGGGCTCATGGGCGGTCCTGGATGCCTGACCCTACCCTAACTGGGCTCATGGGCGGTCCTCTGATTTAGTTCAACTCAAAAGGGAATTGGAGTTTCCTTCATTAAACAGTCCAAAATCACATTACACAATTTTACAAACAGTATCATCCTCATTCATTCATCTTATACACCAATTAGATGTAAACCTCATATCTGAGGCTATTATGGTAATGTGGCCGCACCTTCTCCCATGAGCCTCACCAAAATGTAACAAACGGACCAGTTCGTAGCTGGATTCTTCACCGATCTTTTATACCTTCTTCGGAACATAAATGTTGTTCGGACCTCAAGTTCTGTGAGGTGGAAGAAATTCCTTTGTTCTCTTTGAAAATGTACTCTGTCGTTATACTGTGTGGCCATGAGGAGATCCTCTCCTCAAGAATTTACGACATCTCTCTGACCACAGCAGTCTGGTTGTAGGAGCAGAGCGGGGGATGGTGCTTGCTGTACCCAAAGAGGGCAACGTCATAACACACCTCATTCAAGTACTTGGGAGTATGACTAGACTAGACTGTCCTTCTCTCAGGACATATCAAAGCTGCAGGTTAAGGTTAAATCTAGACTTAGTTTCCTCTATTGTAATCGCTCCTCTTTCACCCCAACTGCCAAACCAACCCTGATTCAGATGACCACCCTACCCATGCTAGATTACGGAGACGTTATTTAAAGATCGGCAGGTAAGGGTGCTCTCGAGCGGCTAGATGTTCTTTACCATTCGGCCATCAGATTTGCCACCAAGGCTCCTTATAGGACACATCACTGCACTCTATACTCCTCTGTAAACTGGTCATCTGTAAACTAAGTAAAATGGTGCAGGAAGAAATGGCAGCAGTTTTACGGGCGCCCAACCAATCGTGCTATTATGTGGGGTTTTTTGTGCGTTATTTGTAACTTATTTTGTACATAATGTTTCTGTAACCGTAACCTACGGCAAAAAAAGAGCTTCTGGATATCAGGACATCGATCACTCACCTCGGATTAGACAAAGATTTTTTCCTTCAACAAGCAGGAAGCACACGACATTCTCCAAACACCCGACAGGGCCAACATCCCAGTTATTTGCAAGAGGAGGAGACGCAGGTATAGAAGACACAGAGCGGGAAGCATCGTGAGGACCCGCAGGAGGTGAGTGGGAAAGCTGCCGTTACCGTAAATATTACTCGCCAACGTGCCATCATTGGACAATAAATTAGACGAGGTACAATCATGAATATCCTACCAACGGGGCATCAAAAACTGTGATGTTTCACGGAATCGTGGCTGAATGACGACATGGATATTCAGCTAGTGGGATATACGCTGCACCAGCAAGATAGAACAGCACACTCCGGTAAGACGGGGGGGGGGCTGTAGTGGAACAGGTTGAGAGCTTCAAGTTCCTTGGTGTCCACATCACCAACGAACTAGAATGGTCCAAACACACCAAGACGGTCGTGAAGAGGGCACGACAAAGCCTATTCCCCATCAGGAAACTAAAACGATTTGGCATGGGTCCTGAGATCCTCAAAAGGTTCCACAGCTGCAACATCGAGAGCATCGTGACTGGTTGCATCAATGCCTGGTACGGCAATTGCTCGGCCTCCGACCGCAAGGCACTTTAGAGGGTAGTGCGTACGGCCCAGGACATCACTGGGGCTAAGCTGCCTGCCATCCAGGACTTCTACACCAGGCGGCGTCAGAGGAAGGCCCTAAAAATTGTCAAAGACCCCAACCACCCCAGTCATAGACTGTTCTCTCTACTACCGCATGGCAAGTGGTACTAGAGTGCCAAGTCTAGGACAAAAAGGCTTCTCAACAGTTTTGACCCCCAAGCCATAAGACTCCTCAACAGGTAATCAAATGGCTACCCGGACTACTTGCATTGTGTTCCCCCCCAACCCCTCTTTTTACGCTGCTGCTACTCTCTGTTTATCGTATATGCATAGTCACTTTGACTATACATTCATGTACATACTACCTCAATCAGCCTGACTAACCAGTGTCTGTATATAGCCCCGCTACTTTTATAGCCTCGCTACTGTATATAGCCGGTCTTTTTACTGTTGTTTTATTTCTTTACTTACTTATTGTTCACCTAATACCTTTTTTTGCACTATTGGTTAGAGCCTGTAAGTAAGCATTTCCCTTTAAGTTCTACACCTGTTGTATTCGGCGCACGTGACAAATAAACTTTGATTTGATCTCTGTATACACGTCGCAAGACCCACTGGTTGATGCTTATTTATAAAACCCTCTTAGGCCTCACTCCCCCCTATCTGAGATATCTACTGCATCCCTCATCCTCCACATACAACACCCGTTCTGCCAGTCACATTCTGTGAAAGGTCCCCAAAGCACACACATCCTTGGGTCGCTCCTCTTTTCAGTTCGCTGCAGCTAGCGACTGGAACGAGTTGCAACAAACACTCAAACTGGACAGTTTTATCTCAATCTCTTCATTCAGACTCAATCATGGACACTCTTACTGAGAGTTTTGCCTTTTGGTAGGCCGTCATTGTAAATAATAATTTGTTCTTAACTGACTTGCCTAGTTAAATAAATAACAAGACAGTAAATACACACACTGTACTATGCTTCCATTGAAGGTCTCAAACTGTCTGTCTGACATCGTTTGAAACCTGGAAAATCTGTGTATACTGCCTTTGAGCAGGTAACACTCGCAGCACGCACACCACGCACACCCACCTGGCCATCTGTTTGTAAGCCTCCTCAGCCACAGCGAAGATGTGAGGGTCCATGTCTCCCATGTTCTGGCCACTGTACGCATTGATGATGTCACTACCGTAGATGGGAAGGTTCTCATAGGGATTAATGGCCACCAGCACAATACCTACAGGAAGAGAGGAAGAGTTGGTGTGTGTGTGTGTGTGTGTGTGTGTGTGTGTGTGTGTGTGTGTGTGTGTGTGTGTGTGTGTGTGTGTGTGTGTGTATATACCACAGTATGTGTAGATGAGTTTGGAGTCGGTGAAGCGGACTTTAAGGTTGTGCAGGACGGCCGGCTCGTGGAGGTAGCTAAGAGCTGTGAGGTCATTCTCCCCCACCAGGATGTCAGGGTTCCGGAGGTGAGGAAGGTTCTTTGTCTTATCATCCAGCTTGTGCTCAATGTCCTGGACAGCACAGATTAAACAGAGACGTTATCACACACAATATATGTGTGTATCACAGGCGGCTGGTGGCAGCTTAATTGGGGAGTACTGGCTCATAGTAATGGCTGGAACAGAATAAATGGTACGGTATCAAACATTGTTTCATTGTGCTTTATACCATTCCATTTAGTCCATTCCAGCCATTATTGTAATTTGTCTCCCCCTCACCAGCCTCCTGTGGTGTGTGTACTGAGTAGGGACCAGGTTATATGTAACTCAGTGACATAAAAAACAGACAGTTGGTGAACATAAGCCTCACACATTAATCAAAATATGCCACCAAATGGGTCAGGTTTCTGCCCCCATTTCCTTCTGAACGGTTTATTGGACTTGGCTGACATCGAAACATGGACATGTTTTTATGATATGTATGGTGATATATTGCAGTAACTGTGTGTGTGTGTGTGTGTGTGTGTGTGTGTTTACTGTGCATCTCATCACAAATGAGAGGATGTTATGCAACTACCCAACCCTACACCACCCTTCTCCTCCTCCTCCTCCTCCTCTGCTCCAGTACTCACCTTTCCATCCTCCAGTGTGAGGTGTAGGGTGGAATCTCCATGTTTGTAGTTCTTAGTGAGCTCTGCTGACTTCCACACCTCATCTGCATCAGGGATCCACACCCGAGCAAACTGAGAGAGAGGAGAGGAGAGGAGAAAGAAGGAGAGTGAGAAGGGAGAGAAAGGTTCTACATGACATAAAACATACTACAGAGTGTGTTCTCCAAGTCAGAAAGCTACATAAGGCCTATATCAGTCAGTAATGTCCCCAGACTCAATGTCTACTGCAGAGAGAACCTGCTGCTGTATCAGACTGGTACAGTGCTGACTGAGGCTGTTGTATCTCATTTCACCATCTAACATGATCAATACTGCTGGACATTCATAAAGACTCAAACCCAGTCCACATGATTCTGGGACCGATCACAACATGACAGGAATGCCTTCAGATCCCAGCCCTGTGGAACGAGCCTGTCAGCTGATCAAAGACATGTGAAAAACACAGAAACAAAAACACTGTAAAACTGACTGGGGTTGATCCCGGGTCTTCAGCCTTCCACTAGACTGTGCTGGTCTGCTGAGCTAAAGCCACGGCATTAGCTAAGTCGTCAGGTTGTAGCACGGGCAGCTAACCGAAGTCTTCAGGCCTCAGGCTCACAAGAGTGCAGTTCACAGAACCACATCCGTAACCCACACGGAGGAGAGCCGACTGGTAGATCCCAGCTTTAACAGCTGCCATTAGAAAGGTCAATCAGATGGCCAATCAGTAATCTTTACATCTCACAAAGCAGCTCAATGATGATCAGCGCTACACAAAGCTTATCCTGGTTTATCCTGGCCCATTATTACCACCAGCAGACCTGTATACACAGATCTTTCAGAGGCACACACACAGAAGGCCGGTCTGGGTCTCATTCCATAGTGCAACAATGTTTAGTTAAGAACAAATTCTTATTTACAATGGCGGCCTAGTGGGTTAACTGCCTTGTTCAGGGTCAGAATGACAGATTTTTACCTTGTCAGCTCATGGATTCGATCTAGCAACCTTTTGGTTACTGGTCCAATGCTCTAACCACTAGGCTACCTGCCGCCCCATGATACTGCTTGTTTGGGAAAATGGGCCTGCTTGACCTGAATACTACTGTATCCTATACACAACTGGTTCCTGTCTTTGATACTCCAACTAATGCTCTTAGAACAGTCTGTAAAATGTGTCAGAATCTCATTGGTAGGAAGGATTTACATGAAGACTGAAACCAAGCGTGTGTGTGTGTGTGTGAGCGCGTGTGTTGGCACTAAGACTGTTGGCACTCGGATCGGATGCTCTCATATCCTCATGACTCACCCTAACCTTCCAGCAACACACAGCCAACCTTCCAGGAACATTCTGTGGAAAAGTCTAATGATCTAGCTCATAGCCATATACTCACACAGACAGACAGACAATAATCACCATTGTAGTAGGTAGGCTTACATATTCAGACCTACGTCATCGTCATGTCATCATGGTTTATCACTATGTAGTGGATAGGGTATTCTTGTGATGCTCCACAATTAATTTTAATTAATCTTTCACACCAGTGTTTAACACTGAAAGGTCAGAGCAGTGTGTGTGTGTGTGTGTGTGTGTGTGTGTGTGTGTGTGTGTGTGTGTGTGTGTATATATATATACAGAGGTCAGCAGAGAAAAGTGCTGACTCGACAGAACACAGTATCAGTCATACTATAGCAGGGTTACTGAGGCTATTCTGTCGCTCTCTCATGTTCCTTCCTGGAGGAGAGCGGTTCACAGCCCAGCTCCTAGCAATGGAAAGGAGGAGTGAGGGAGTGAGAGAAAGAGTGAGAGAATGTGTGAGAGAGATGGAGAGAGTGAGAAAGAGACGGGAGGTGGAGGTAAAAATAGCCTCACACACACACCTCACTGAGTAGCATCACCATACACCGCTGAGCACACTTCCTGATCCTCCTAATCACACACACACACTTTCTGCAGCAATGAAGCGTGTAAACCATTTCCTAGTTCACATTGTGAGGAGGGGGGGGGGGGTTGAGTCATATTTATAGACAGATCCCCAGGGTTACAGTAGAGGACAGATGAAGGGTACAACTCTACCCCAAGCACACACAAACACAGACACGGACAGAGAGGAGTCAGAGGGACCCTGTCTGCTACATGGTGCTAGTGGGGGTCAGCTGGACTGGTCAACTATACGGGGGAGGAGGAGAGGGATAAGGAGGAGGATGCAGGAAGAGAAGGAGATATCATCTCCCTTGTGACATCAGCCCTCGTGACTCAGAGTGACGGCGTTTCTCGTCACACACCCTCTGCTTGCCTGGTCATGACCTGGAACAGCTGATCAGAGTGGGAGAGGAAGAGCCACAGGGACGTGTGTAAGAGGGGGAGAGACAGAGCCACAGGGACGTGTGTAAGAGGGGGAGAGGCAGAGCCACAGGGACGTGTGTAAGAGGGGGAGAGGCAGAGCCACAGGGACGTGTGTAAGAGGGGGAGAGGAAGAGCCACAGGGACGTGTGTAAGAGGGGGAGAGGAAGAGCCACAGGGACGTGTGTAAGAGGGGGAGAGGAAGAGCCACAGGGACGTGTGTAAGAGGGGGAGAGGAAGAGCCACAGGGACGTGTGTAAGAGGGGGAGAGGAAGAGCCACAGGGACGTGTGTAAGAGGGGGGAGAGGAAGAGCCACAGGGACGTGTGTAAGAGGGGGAGAGGCAGAGCCACAGGGGACGTGTGTAAGAGGGGGAGAGGAAGAGCCACAGGGACGTGTGTAAGAGGGGGAGAGGAAGAGCCACAGGGACGTGTGTAAGAGGGGGAGAGGAAGAGCCACAGGGACGTGTGTAAGAGGGGGAGAGGAAGAGCCACAGGGACGTGTGTAAGAGGGGGAGAGGAAGAGCCACAGGGACGTGTGTAAGAGGGGGAGAGGAAGAGCCACAGGGACGTGTGTAAGAGGGGGAGAGGAAGAGCCACAGGGACGTGTGTAAGAGGGGGAGAGGAAGAGCCACAGGGACGTGTGTAAGAGGGGGAGAGGAAGAGCCACAGTGACGTGTGTAAGAGGGGGAGAGGAAGAGCCACAGGGACGTGTGTAAGAGGGGGAGAGGAAGAGCCACAGGGACGTGTGTAAGAGAGGAAGAGCCACAGGGACGTGTGTAAGAGAGGAAGAGCCACAGGGACGTGTGTAAGAGAGGAAGAGCCACAGGGACGTGTGTAAGAGAGGAAAGGCCACAGGGACGTGTGTAAAGAGAGGAAGAGCCACAGGGACGTGTGTAAGAGGGGGAGAGCCACAGGGACGTGTGTAAGAGGGGGAGAGCCACAGGGACGTGTGTAAGAGGGGGAGAGCCACAGGGACGTGTGTAAGAGGGGGAGAGCCACAGGGACGTGTGTAAGAGGAAGAGCCACAGGGACGTGTGTAAGAGGAAGAGCCACAGGGACGTGTGTAAGAGGAAGAGCCACAGGGACGTGTGTAAGAGGGGGAGAGGAAGAGCCACAGGGACGTGTGTAAGAGGGGGAGAGGAAGAGCCACAGGGACGTGTGTAAGAAGGGGAGAGGAAGAGCCACAGGGACGTGTGTAAGAGGGGGAGAGGAAGAGCCACAGGGACGTGTGTAAGAGGGGAGAGGAAGAGCCACAGGGACGTGTGTAAGAGGGGGAGAGGAAGAGCCACAGGGACGTGTGTAAGGGGGGAGAGGAAGAGCCACAGGGACGTGTGTAAGGGGGAGAGGAAGAGCCACAGGGACGTGTGTAAGGGGGAGAGGAAGAGCCACAGGGACGTGTGTAAGAGGGGGAGAGGAAGAGCCACAGGGACGTGTGTAAGAGGGGGAGAGGAAGAGCCACAGGGACGTGTGTAAGAGGGGGAGAGGAAGAGCCACAGGGACGTGTGTAAGAGGGGAGAGGAAGAGCCACAGGGACGTGTGTAAGAGGGGGAGAGGAAGAGCCACAGGGACGTGTGTAAGAGGGGGAGAGGAAGAGCCACAGGGACGTGTGTAAGAGGGGGAGAGGAAGAGCCACAGGGACGTGTGTGTAAGGGACGGGGAGAGGAAGAGCCACAGGGACGTGTGTAAGGGGGAGAGGAAGAGCCACAGGGACGTGTGTAAGAGGGGAGAGGAAGAGCTACAGGGACGTGTGTAAGAGGTGGAGAGCCACAGGGACGTGTGTAAGAGGGGGAGAGCCACAGGGACGTGTGTAAGAGGAAGAGCTACGGGGACGTGTGTAAGAGGGGGAGAGGAAGAGCTACGGGGACGTGTGTAAGGGGGAGAGGAAGAGCTACAGGGACGTGTGTAAGAGGGGGAGAGGAAGAGCTACAGGGACATATGTAAGAGGGGGAGAGGAAGAGCTACAGGGACGTGTGTAAGAGGGGGAGAGGAAGAGCTACAGGGACGTGTGTAAGAGGGGGAGAGGAAGAGCTACAGGGACGTGTGTAAGAGGGGGAGAGGATGAGCTACAGGGACGTGTGTAAGAGGGGGAGAGGATGAGCTACAGGGACGTGTGTAAGAGGGGGAGAGGAAGAGCTACAGGGACGTGTGTAAGGGGGAGAGGAAGAGCTACAGGGACGTGTGTAAGAGGGGGAGAGGAAGAGCTACAGGGACATGTGTAAGAGGGGGAGAGGAAGAGCTACAGGGACGTGTGTAAGAGGGGGAGAGGAAGAGCTACAGGGACGTGTGTAAGGGGGGAGAGGAAGAGCTACAGGAATGTGTGTAAGAGGGGGAGAGGAAGTGCTACAGAGATGTGTGTAAGAGGGGGAGAGGAAGAGCTACAGGGATGTGTGTAAGAGGGGGAGAGGAAGAGCTACAGGGATGTGTGTAAGAGGGGGAGAGGAAGAGCTACAGGGATATGTGTAAGGGGGGAGAGGAAGAGCTACAGGGTTGTGTGTAAAGGGGGAGAGGAAGAGCTACAGGGTTGTGTGTAAAGGGGGAGAGGAAGAGCTACAGGGATGTGTGTAAGGGGGGAGAGGAAGAGCTACAGGGATGTGTGTAAGAGGAAGAGCTACAGGGATGTGTGTAAGAGGACAGAGGGGTCTGCAGCAAGCAGCAGAGTGTGATGTAACCTTGCTTGAGGCTTTAGCTCAGTGGGCTACTGTAGAGCTAACATATGCCTGAGGCAAGCGTTCAATATGAACCTGACAAACTGTTACACACTGCAGGTCTACTCCTGGAGATGTTTAGTACTTCAGTGCCTTCCTCAGGGGCCCAGAGCAACCAGTAAGAACACCAGCAACCTTCTGACCTGGGATTTGAACCAATAGGCGAACTCCCACCCCAGTGGTTAGTTGTATTAGAGTAGTGTATATGTGTTTGGTAGCAGGGAAAGGCCAGTAGCGACTTAGGCCGGCCCATTAATCCAGGACTGACTAAGAGACTAAAGATCAACACTGTATTAACTCTGGATTTACCTCTAATCTAATCCTTACACAGAGAACTACACCTCCTCTCTCTCTCACACACACAGTTATTGGTTATACCAGTCCTTTCACAGCAGTGAATACTGAAAGGCTCTGAGAGATGCTACTGATAGAGTGTACTAGGGGCGAGGAGCTAGTGAGGCAGACCCAGAAGAGAGGAGAGAAGAGGACAGGAGGGGGGGGGGGGAAGAGGACAGGAGGGGGGGAAAGAGAGGACAGGAGGGGGAAAGAGAGGACAGGAGGGGGAAAGAGAGGACAGGAGGGGGAAAGAGAGGACAGGAGGGGGAAAGAGAGGACAGGAGGGGGGGAAAGAGAGGACAGGAGGGGAGAAGAGAGGACAGGAGGGGGAGAAGAGAGGACATGAGGGGGAGAAGAGAGGACATGAGGGGGAGAAGAGAGGACATGAGGGGGAAGAGAGGACAGGAGGCGGGGGAGAAGAGAGGACAGGAGAGGGGGAGAAGAGAGGACAGGAGGGGGGGGGAGAAGAGAGGACAGGAGGGGGGAGAAGAGAGGACAGGAGAGGGGGAGAAGAGAGGACAGGGGGGGGGAGAAGAGAGGACAGGAGGGGGGGAGAAGAGAGGACAGGAGAGGGGGGAGAAGAGAGGACAGGAGGGGGGGAGAAGAGAGGAGGAGGGGGGGGAGGAAGAGAGGACAGGAGGGGGGAGCGGGGAGGGGGGGAGAAGAGAGGACAGGAGGGGGAGAAGAGAGGGGAGGGGGGAAGAGAGGACAGGAGGGGGGGGAGAAGGAGGACAGGAGGGGGAGAAGAGAGGACAGGGGGGGGGGAGAAGAGAGGACAGGAGGGGGAGAAGAGAGGACAGGGGAGGGGGGGGAGAGGACAGGGGGGAGAGAGGACAGGAGGGGGAGCGGACAGGAGGGGGGGAGAAGAGAGGACAGGAGGGGGAGAAGAGAGGACAGGAGGGGAGAAAGTAACAGCAGAGGTGTTAATACATTTGTTCACAGCCAACAGGATTATTAGAAGCAGATTAACCCTCTAAAACTGAGCTTTCACTTCATCAGTCAGATCTCTCTCCCTCTTTCACCTCCTCTCCTTCTCCCCTCTTGTTCACTCTTCCTCTGTCCTTCATTCCTTTATTTCTCCTGATCTGACAAAGCAGGACAGGCCAGACATCCACCATGTAGCTTTCACAACTCAGCATTACAGATCACTGACTGTGACTGCAGATGGAGGAGAGGAGAAAGATGAGGAGAGTTGAACTGCAGCCGGCCCTCACCCTGCAGGCCAAGTGTCTTCACTACTGCCGAGGGGGAGGATGAAACACAGAAGGGCTGTAGAGCAGCAGTAAATACAACCTCCAACCCCTGGCCAGGCCTCTCTCTGCTCAAATGGAGAGCATCAATGGCCCTATGAGCCAACCCAATTATAATTAAACCATAAGGCCTGAGGAGTTGTGGTATATGGCCAATATACCACGGCTTAGGACTGTTCTTAAGCACGACGCACCGTAGAGTGCCAGGACACAGCCTTTAGCAAGGGTACAGTGGGGCAAAAAAGTATTTAGTCAGCCACCAATTGTGCAAGTTCTCCCACTTAAAAAGATGAGAGAGGCCTGTAATTTTCATCATAGGTACACTTCAACTATGACAGACAAAATGAGAAAAAAAAATCCAGAAAATCACATTGTAGGATTTTTAATAAATTAATTTGCAAAATATGGTGGAAAATAAGTATTTGGTCAATAACAAAAGTTTCTCAATACTTTTTATATACCCTTTGTTGGCAATGACAGAGGTCAAACGTATTCTGTAAGTCTTCACAAGGTTTTCACACACTGTTGCTGGTATTTTGTCCCATTCCTCCATGCAGATCTCCTCTAGAGCAGTGATGTTTTGGGGCTGTTGCTGGGCAACACTGACTCCCTCCAAAGATTTTCTATGGGGTTGAGATCTGGAGACTGGCTAGGCCACTCCAGGACCTTGAAATGCTTCTTATGAAGCCACTACTTCGTTGCCTGGGCGGTGTGTTTGGGATCATTGTCATGCTGAAAGACCCAGCCACGTTTCATCTTCAATGCCCTTGCTGATGGAAGGAGGTTTTCACTCAAAATCTCACGATACATGGCCCCATTCATTCTTTCCTTTACACGGATCAGTCGTCCTGGTCCCTTTGCAGAAAAACAGCCCCAAAGCATGATGTTTCCACCCCCATGCTCCACAGTAGGTATGGTGTTCTTTGGATGCAACTCAGCATTCTTTGTCCTCCAAACACGACGAGTTGAGTTTTTACCAAAAAGTTATATTTTGGTTTCATCAGACCATATGACATTCTCCCAATCTTCTTCTGGATCATCCAAATGCTCTCTAGCAAACTTCAGACGGGCCTGGACATGTACTGGCTTAAGCAGGGGGACACGTCTGGCACTGCAGGATTTGAGTCCCTGGCGGCGTAGTGTGTTACTGATGGTAGGCTTTGTTACTTTGGTCCCAGCTCTCTGCAGGTCATTCACTAGGTCCCCCCGTGTGGTTCTGGGATTTTTGCTCACCGTTCTTGTGATCATTTTGACCCCACGGGTGAGATCTTGCGTGGAGCTCCAGATAGAGGGAGATTATCAGTGGTCTTGTATGTCTTCCATTTCCTAATAATTGCTCCCACAGTTGATTTCTTCAAACCAAGCTGCTTACCTATTGCAGATTCAGTCTTCCCAGCCTGGTGCAGGTCTGGTGTCCTTTGACAGCTCTTTCGTCTTGGCCATAGTGGAGTTTGGAGTGTGACTGTTTGAGGTTGTGGACAGGTGTCTTTTATACTGATAACAAGTTCAAACAGGTGCCATTAATACAGGTAACGAGTGGAGGAAAGAGAACCCTCTTAAAAAGAAGACAGGTCTGTGAGAGCCAGAAATCTTGCTTGTTTGTAGGTGACCATAATTTGCAAATACATTAATTAAAATCCTACAATATTGGCCATATACCACAAACCCCCGAGGTGCCTTACTGTTATTATAAACTGGTTACCAACGGAATTAGAGCAGTAAAAATAAATGGTTTTGTCATACCCATGGTATAGGGTCTGATTTACCACAGTTGTAAGCCAATCAGAATTCAGGGCTCGAACCACCCACTTCATAATGTTCTTAAATGTCTTCATTCTACAACAGAAACAGTTTCTGCTCCATTAAACTATAATTTATTCATCCAAAATGGAGCCCTGCCCACTGCGCGTGTGTGTGTGTGTGTGTGTGTGTGTGTGTGTGTGTGTGTGTGTGTGTGTGTGTGTGTGTGTGTGTGTGTGTGTGTGTGTGTGTGTGTGTGTAATTAGTCTAGTCAACACTGTGAGCAGTAGAACTAATCTCGCGGTAACTGCGGCCCCCTCATCACATGACCCGGTTCATCACATGACAGAGCCTCATGTGAGAAACTGCTGCTTTTCTGTTTAACCACAGAGTTTCTAAAACATCTTTGGTTTAACGCTCCCCAGTACACACCTCAGCAGAGACACAGGAGGAAGAGAGGGGGGGGGGCAGATGTAGGAATCTTGGGGAAAACCGATGTTGATGAAAATCCCTGATTTCCTGGGAAACACTACCTTGCCCATCTCATTACCCCAGCGCTCCATCCCCCTTTCCTCTCTCTATCCCCCTTTCCTCTTTCCCCCTTTCCTCCCCATCTCATTACCCCATCCCTCACTCTCTCCATCCCCCCTCCATCCCCCCTTCTCTCCATCCCCCCCCCTTTCCTCTCTCCATCCCCCCTTTCCTCTCTCCATCCCCCTTTCCTCTCTCCATCCCCCCTTTCCTCTCTCCATCCCCCCCTTCCTCTGTGCTCTCAATACCAACAGTGTCAACCCATAGAGTGTCTGTCTTACAATAACTTCTCTGTCTAATCCCATTAGTTACCATGCAGACATTTAGCAAACAGGAGTACAGTATGACAGCACAGCGCCCCTGACTCCGGCAGCACAGCGCCCCTGACTCCGGCAGCACAGCGCCCCTGACTCCGGCAGCACAGCGCCCCTGACTCCGGCAGCACAGCGCCCCTGACTACGGCAGCACAGCGTCCCTGACTACGACAGCACAGCGTCCCTGACTACGACAGCACAGCGTCCCTGACTACGACAGCACAGCGTCCCTGACTACGACAGCACAGCAGCACAGCAGCCCTGACTCCGGAAGCACAGCAGCCCTGACTCCGGCAGCACAGCAGCCCTGACTCCGGAAGCACAGCAGCCCTGACTCCGGCAGCACAGCAGCCCTGACTCCGGCAGCACAGCAGCCCTGACTCCGGAAGCACAGCAGCCCTGACTACAACAGTTAGGACACCAGATCAGTGCAGACCAGGGTGTGTCTGACCTCCATGTTGTCTCCAACTCACAGAGCTACTGGACAGGCCACGCTCTCACACACAGGCCTGAAACGTCCTACTACAACACAATAGAGAAATAACCAAACCAAGCCAAATGAAAGGAAGTGAACTTACTTTGACAAACATATAATCCAACTCCTGATTCTCGTTCATCTTCACGCCTCAGCAGATCCCAGAGCCTTATCTTAAACTTTGCCCCCCTCCTCTTCACCTCCCGGCCCCACACACACAAACACCTTGCAACACACTCCTGCCACACACCTGGCCAGCAGAGGGAGGTGAATCGATTAGAGTGATGGTTATAGCGCTGCGGACAGATGAAATATTCCCATTGTGTCTGACAGCGATCAGGACTCTGTCTCTCTCCCTCTGCCTTCTACTTTGCTCTGGTCCAACCCTGTCATTGAACAACCCAGATTTCAGTCAAACAGCCCAGCTCCCGCCCTCCCAGTCCAGACTACCACCCCTCAGTCACATGAGAATGGAGGCAGACAAAAACTCGCTCATACACACATACGAGCTGGGACGAAGAACCAAAATGATCGACACCGACCAAACCAACCACTTATGTGGACATTTGGCTTATATTGTTCATTATGATAAATAACCTATAGGGCCCTACTAGAGAAGTGTGAAGTTTAAAATTAAATATGTTTGCTAATAGTAGTTAAGGGACATATTTTTTAAAATAACTGTGGTGCACATAATGTTATAAACTTGTTGTTCTGGTGATAATTCAGTCAATTTATTGTGATATGAATTTTGGTCCATATCGCCCAGCTCTACACACACACACTCCTCCACTCACACACACTCTGTCTGTCCGTCTGTATTTGAGAGTGGAGCAGCAGGATGTCATCTAGATCGCACTGTGGACACGACTTCTCCGCTCAATTACCATAACAGAGTTACCGTGGTAATCTAATGCACATGTCCCGTATCAGCGTCAGAGGAAAACACAGTCACACAATTATGAAATGGTCCAGCAGTTTGTCTTACTAGCTGACCTGATCAGTAGCATGAGGAAAGTGTGTTTAGCTTTGAGCTGAGAGATGCTGTATTCTTCTCTGAGTTACTAAATGACTGTGCTCTCCCTAATGCCCTTTAGGCTAGACCTGACTGACTACTGGAGCCTACTACAGCCTGATGACTAGATACACTCTGTTCACCAACCCGTGACAGCAGAGATGTCATTTTAATGCTGTCAAAATGACAAGACATTTTTCTATAGTGAAAAGGAATGAGTTGCCATTTATTCCAACAGAATAACGTCACGCTGTAAGCTAGACCTAAACTTAACCCTTTGAGTTGTGGGTTTGGTGCTGGCAACAGCAGAATTATATGTTATTGGTACTGGCAACAGCAGAATTATAGTTATTGGTGCTGGCAACAGCAGAATTATAGTTATTGGTGCTGGCAACAGCAGAATTATATTTATTGCTACTGGCAACAGCAGAATTATAGTTATTGCTACTGGCAACAGCAGAATTATAGTTATTGCTACTGGCAACAGCAGAATTATAGTTATTGGTACTGGCAACAGCAGAATTATAGTTATTGCTACTGGCAACAGCAGAATTATAGTTATTGGTGCTGGCAACAGCAGAATTATATTTATTGGTACTGGCAACAGCAGAATTATAGTTATTGGTACTGGCAACAGCAGAATTATAGTTATTGGTGCTGGCAACAGCAGAATTATATTTATTGGTGCTGGCAACAGCAGAATTATATTTATTGGTACTGGCAACAGCAGAATTATAGTTATTGGTGCTGGCAACAGCAGAATTATAGTTATTGCTACTGGCAACAGCAAAATTATAGTTATTGCTACTGGCAACAGCAGAATTATAGTTATTGCTACTGGCAACAGCAGAATTATATTTATTGCTACTGGCAACAGCAGAATTATATTTATTGGTACTGGCAACAGCAGAATTATAGTTATTGGTACTGGCAACAGCAGAATTATAGATTGGTGCTGGCAACAGCAGAATTATATTTATTGGTACTGGCAACAGCAGAATTATAGTTATTGGTTCTGGCAACAGCAGAATTATAGTTATTGGTACTGGCAACAGCAGAATTATAGTTATTGGTGCTGGCAACAACAGAATTATAGTTATTGGTGCTGGCAACAGCAGAATTATAGTTATTGGTGCTGGCAACAGCAGAATTATTATTATTGGTACTGGCAACAGCAGAATTATATTTATTGGTACTGGCAACAGCAGAATTATAGTTATTGGTGCTGGCAACAGCAGAATTATAGTTATTGGTGCTGGCAACAGCAGAATTATAGTTATTGGTACTGGCAACAGCAGAATTATAGTTATTGGTGCTGGCAACAGCAGAATTATAATTATTGGTGCTGGCAACAGCAGAATTATAGTTATTGGTACTGGCAACAGCAGAATTATTATTATTGGTGCTGGCAACAGCAGAATTATAGTTATTGGTGCTGGCAACAGCAGAATTATAGTTATTGGTACTGGCAACAGCAGAATTATAGTTATTGGTGCTGGCAACAGCAGAATTATAGTTATTGCTACTGGCAACAGCAAAATTATAGTTATTGCTACTGGCAACAGCAGAATTATAGTTATTGCTACTGGCAAAAGCAGAATTATAGTTATTGCTACTGGCAACAGCAAAATTATAGTTATTGCTACTGGAAACAGCAGAATTATAGTTATTTCTACTGGCAACAGCAGAATTATAGTTATTGCTACTGGCAACAGCAGAATTATAGCTATTGGTGCTGGCAACAGCAGAATTATATTTATTGGTACTGGCAACAGCAGAATTATAGTTATTGGTACTGGCAACAGCAGAATTATAGTTATTGCTACTGGCAACAGCAGAATTATAGTTATTGCTACTGGCAACAGCAGAATTATAGAATTTATTGCAGAATTATATTTACTGGCAACAGCAGAATTATAGTTATTGCTACTGGCAACAGCAGAAATTATAGTTATTGGTGCTGGCAACAGCAGAATTATAGTTATTGGTGCTGGCAACAGCAGAATTATAGTTATTGGTGCTGGCAACAGCAGAATTATAGTTATTGGTGCTGGCAACAGCAGAATTATAGTTATTGGTGCTGGCAACAGCAGAATTATATTTATTGGTACTGGCAACAGCAGAATTATAGTTATTGGTGCTGGCAACAGCATAATTATATTTATTGGTACTGGCAACAGCAGAATTATTATTATTGGTGCTGGCAAAAGCAGAATTATAGTTATTGGTACTGGCAACAGCAGAATTATATTTATTGGCACCGGGATCCTCATCTCTCCCAAGTGGTCATTCTCTCTTTCTCCCCTTACCCATCTGTCTATCGCCTCCTTTGAATTCCATGCTGTCACAGTTACCAGCCCTTTCAAGCTTAACATCCTTATCATTTATCGCCCTCCAGGTTCCCTCGGAGAGTTCATCAATGAGCTTGATGCCTTGATAAGCTCCTTTCCTGAGGACGGCTCACCTCTCACAGTCCTGGGCGACTTTAACCTCCCCACGTCTACCTTTGACTCATTCCTCTCTGCCTCCTTCTTTCCACTCCTCTCCTCTTTTGACCTCACCCTCTCACCTTCCCCCCTACTCACAAGGCAGGCAATACGCTCGACCTCAGTCTTTACTAGATGCTGTTCTTCCACTAACCTCATTGCAACTCCCCTCCAAGTCTCCGACCACTACCTTGTATCCTTTTCCCTCTCGCTCTCATCCAACACTTCCCACACTGCCCCTACTCGGATGGTATCGCGCCGTCCCAACCTTCGCTCTCTCTCCCCCGCTACTCTCTCCTCTTCCATCCTATCATCTCTTCCCTCTGCTCATACCTTCTCCAACCTATCTCCCGATTCTGCCTCCTCAACCCTCCTCTCTTCCCTTTCTGCATCCTTTGACTCTCTATGTCCCCTATCCTCCAGGCCGGCTCGGTCATCCCCTCCCGCTCCGTGGCTCGACGACTCATTGCGAGCTCACAGAACAGGGCTCCGGGCAGCCGAGCGGAAATGGAGGAAAACTCGCCTCCCTGCAGACCTGGCATCCTTTCACTCCCTCCTCTCTACATTTTCCTCCTCTGTCTCTGCTGCTAAAGCCACTTTCTACCACTCTAAATTCCAAGCATCTGCCTCTAACCCTAGGAAGCTCTTTGCCACCTTCTCCTCCCTCCTGAATCCTCCTCCCCCCCTCTCCTCCCTCTCTGCAGATGACTTCGTCAACCATTTTGAAAAGAAGGTTGACGACATCCGATCCTCGTTTGCTAAGTCAAACGACACCGCTGGTTCTGCTCACACTGCCCTAACCTGTGCTCTGACCTCTTTCTCCCCTCTCTCTCCAGATGAAATCTCGCTTCTTGTGACGGCCGGCCGCCCAACAACCTGCCCGCTTGACCCTATCCCCTCCTCTCTTCTCCAGACCATTTCCGGAGACCTTCTCCCTTACCTCACCTCGCTCATCAACTCATCCCTGACCGCTGGCTACGTCCCTTCCGTCTTCAAGAGAGCGAGAGTTGCACCCCTTCTGAAAAAACCTACACTCGATCCCTCCGATGTCAACAACTACAGACCAGTATCCCTTCTTTCTTTTCTCTCCAAAACTCTTGAACGTGCCGTCCTTGGCCAGCTCTCCCGCTATCTCTCTCAGAATGACCTTCTTGATCCAAATCAGTCAGGTTTCAAGACTAGTCATTCAACTGAGACTGCTCTTCCCTGTATCACGGAGGCGCTCCGCACTGCTAAATCTAACTCTCTCTCCTCTGCTCTCATCCTTCTAGACCTATCGGCTGCCGTCGATACTGTGAACCATCAGATCCTCCTCTCCACCCTCTCCGAGTTGGGCATCTTCGGCGCGGCCCACGCTTGGATTGCGTCCTACTTGACAGGTCGCTCCTACCGGGTGGCGTGGCGAGAATCTGTCTCCTCGCCACGCGCTCTCACCACTGGTGTCCCCCAGGGCTCTGTTCTAGGCCCTCTCCTATTCTCGCTATACACCAAGTCACTTGGCTCTGTCATAACCTCACATGGTCTCTCCTATCATTGCTATGCAGACGACACACAATTAATCTTCTCCTTTCCCCCTTCTGATGACCAGGTGGCAATCGCATCTCTGCATGTCTGGCAGACATATCAGTGTGGATGACGGATCACCACCTCAAGCTGAACCTCGGCAAGACGGAGCTGCTCTTCCTCCCGGGGAAGGACTGCCCGTTCCATGATCTCGCCATCACGGTTGACAACTCCATTGTGTCCTCCTCCCAGAGCGCTAAGAACCTTGGCGTGATCCTGGACAACACCCTGTCGTTCTCAACTAACATCAAGGCGGTGGCCCGTTCCTGTAGGTTCATGCTCTACAACATCCGCAGAGTATACCCTGCCTCACACAGGAAGCGGCGCAGGTCCTAATCCAGGCACTTGTCATCTCCCGTCTGGATTACTGCAACTCGCTGTTGGCTGGGCTCCCTGCCTGTGCCATTAAACCCCTACAACTCATCCAGAACGCCGCAGCCCGTCTGGTGTTCAACCTTCCCAAGTTCTCTCACGTCACCCCGCTCCTCCGCTCTCTCCACTGGCTTCCAGTTGAAGCTCGCATCCGCTACAAGACCATGGTGCTTGCCTACGGAGCTGTGAGGGAACGGCACCGCAGTACCTCCAGGCTCTGATCAGGCCCTACACCCAAACAAGGGCACTGCGTTCATCCACCTCTGGCCTGCTCGCCTCCCTACCACTGAGGAAGTACAGTTCCCGCTCAGCCCAGTCAAAACTAGCTCTGGCCCCCAATGGTGGAACAAACTCCCTCAACCCAGCGGAGTCAATCAACCTTACACCTGAAACCCCACCTCTTCAAGGAATACCTAGGATAGGATAAGTAATCCTTCTCACCCCCCCCCTTAAATGATTTAGATGCACTATTGTAAAGTGGCTGTTCCACTGGATTGGTGAATTCACCAATTTGTAATTGCGCTGGAACAGTCTGCTAAATGACTTAAATGTAAATGTTATTGGTGCTGGCAACAGCAGAATTATAGTTATTGGTGCTGGCAACAGCAGAATTATTATTATTGGTACTGGCAACAGCAGAATTATATTTATTGGTGCTGGCAACAGCAGAATTATATTTATTGGTGCTGGCAACAGCAGAATTATAGTTATTGGTGCTGGCAACAGCAGAATTATAGTTATTGGTGCTGGCAACAGCAGAATTATAGTTATTGGTGCTGGCAACAGCAGAATTATATTTATTGCTACTGGCAACAGCAGAATTATAGTTATTGCTACTGGCAACAGCAGAATTATAGTTATTGCTACTGGCAACAGCAGAATTATAGTTATTGCTACTGGCAACAGCAGAATTATAGTTATTGCTACTGGCAACAGCAGAATTATAGTTATTGCTACTGGCAACAGCAGAATTATAGTTATTGGTGCTGGCAACAGCAGAATTATAGTTATTGGTACTGGCAACAGCAGAATTATAGTTATTGGTACTGGCAACAGCAGAATTATAGTTATTGGTACTGGCAACAGCAGAATTATATTTATTGGTGCTGGCAACAGCAGAATTATATTTATTGGTGCTGGCAACAGCAGAATTATATTTATTGGTACTGGAAACAGCAGAATTATAGTTATTGGTGCTGGCAACAGCAGAATTATAGTTATTGGTACTGGCAACAGCATAATTATAGTTATTGCTACTGGCAACAGCAGAATTATAGTTATTGGTACTGGCAACAGCAGAATTATAGTTATTGGTGCTGGCAACAGCAGAATTATATTTATTGGTACTGGCAACAGCAGAATTATAGTTATTGGTGCTGGCAACAGCAGAATTATAGTTATTGGTGCTGGCAACAGCAGAATTATAGTTATTGGTGCTGGCAACAGCAAAATTATAGTTATTGCTACTGGCAACAGCAGAATTATAGTTATTGCAACTGGCAACAGCAGAATTATAGGTATTGCTACTGGCAACAGCAGAATTATAGTTATTGGTACTGGCAACAGCAGAATTATAGTTATTGGTACTGGCAACAGCAGAATTATAGTTATTGGTACTGGCAACAGCAGAATTATATTTATTGGTGCTGGCAACAGCAGAATTATAGTTATTGGTGCTGGCAACAGCAGAATTATATTTATTGGTACTGGCAACAGCAGAATTATAGTTATTGGTGCTGGCAACAGCAGAATTATAGTTATTGGTACTGGCAACAGCAGAATTATAGTTATTGCTACTGGCAACAGCAGAATTATAGTTATTGGTACTGGCAACAGCAGAATTATAGTTATTGGTACTGGCAACAGCAGAATTATAGTTATTGGTGCTGGCAACAGCAGAATTATATTTATTGGTACTGGAAACAGCAGAATTATAGTTATTGGTGCTGGCAACAGCAGAATTATAGTTATTGCTATTGGTGCTGGCAACAGCAGAATTATAGTTATTGGTGCTGGCAACAGCAGAATTATAGTTATTGTGCTGGCAACAGCAGAATTATAGTTATTGCTACTGGCAACAGCAGAATTATAGTTATTGCAACTGGCAACAGCAGAATTATAGTTATTGGTACTGGCAACAGCAGAATTATAGTTATTGGTACTGGCAACAGCAGAATTATAGTTATTGGTACTGGCAACAGCAGAATTATAGTTATTGGTGCTGGCAACAGCAGAATTATAGTTATTGGTACTGGCAACAGCAGAATTATAGTTATTGGTGCTGGCAACAACAGAATTATAGTTATTGCTACTGGCAGAATTATATTTATTGGTACAGAATTATAGTTAAACAGCAGAATTATAGTTATTGGTGCTGGCAACAGCAGAATTATAGTTATTGGTACTGGAAACAGCAGAATTATAGCTATTGGTGCTGGCAACAGCAGAATTATAGTTATTGGTACTGGAAACAGCAGAATTATAGCTATTGGTGCTGGCAACAGCAGAATTATAGTTATTGGTGCTGGCAACAGCAGAATTATAGTTATTGCTGCTGGCAACAGCAGAATTATAGTTATTGGTGCTGGCAAAAGCAGAATTATAGTTATTGGTGCTGGCAACAGCAAAAATTATAGTTATTGCTACTGGCAACAGCAGAATTATAGTTATTGCTACTGGCAACAGCAGAATTATAGTTATTGCTACTGGCAACAGCAGAATTATAGTTATTGGTACTGGAAACAGCAGAATTATAGTTATTGGTGCTGGCAACAGCAGAATTATATTTATTGGTACTGGAAACAGCAGAATTATAGCTATTGGTGCTGGCAACAGCAGAATTATAGTTATTGCTGCTGGCAACAGCAGAATTATAGTTATTGGTGCTGGCAAAAGCAGAATTATAGTTATTGGTGCTGGCAACAGCAGAATTATAGTTAATTATAGATTATTGGTGCTGGCAACAGCAGAATTATAGTTATTGGTACTGGCAACAGCAGAATTATAGTTATTGCTACTGGCAGCAGAATTATAGTTATTGCTACTGGCAACAGCAGAATTATAGTTATTGCTACTGGCAACAGCAGAATTATAGTTATTGCTACTGGCAACAGCAGAATTATAGTTATTGCTACTGGCAACAGCAGAATTATAGTTATTGCTACTGGCAACAGCAGAATTATAGTTATTGCTACTGGCAACAGCAGAATTATAGTTATTGGTGCTGGCAACAGCAGAATTATAGTTATTGGTACTGGCAACAGCAGAATTATAGTTATTGGTGCTGGCAACAGCAGAATTATAGTTATTGGTACTGGCAACAGCAGAATTATAGTTATTGGTGCTGGCAACAGCAGAATTATAGTTATTGGTGCTGGCAACAGCAGAATTATAGTTATTGGTGCTGGCAACAGCAGAATTATAGTTATTGGTGCTGGCAACAGCAGAATTATATTTATTGGTACTGGCAACAGCAGAATTATAGTTATTGGTGCTGGCAACAGCAGAATTATAGTTATTGCTACTGGCAACAGCAAAATTATAGTTATTGCAGAATTATAGTTATTGCTACTGGCAACAGCAGAATTATAGTTATTGCTACTGGCAACAGCAGAATTATAGTTATTGCTACTGGCAACAGCAGAATTATAGTTATTGCTACTGGCAACAGCAGAATCATATTTATTGGTACTGCAACAGCAGAATTATAGTTATTGGTACTGGCAACAGCAGAATTATAGTTATTGGTGCTGGCAACAGCATAATTATAGTTATTGGTGCTGGCAACAGCATAATTATAGTTATTGGTGCTGGCAACAGCATAATTATTATTATTGGTGCTGGCAACAGCAGAATTATAGTTATTGGTACTGGCAACAGCAGAATTATAGTTATTGGTACTGGCAACAGCAGAATTATAGTTATTGGTACTGGCAACAGCAGAATTATAGTTATTGGTACTGGCAACAGCAGAATTATAGTTATTGGTACTGGCAACAGCAGAATTATAGTTATTGCTACTGGCAACAGCAGAATTATAGTTATTGGTACTGGCAACAGCTGGGTTGTGGATTTGATCCCAACATGTCCCAATTACTGAGCTATGCGTTTCTTCATTGTACCTTCACCTGCCTTCTTTCTCCTCTCTCCCTCCTTTTGCTTCCCACTAGAATTTGGGTCCTCTGACTCTCCCACGGCCGGAGCAGACAGGAGACAAACCTAGTTTACAATACCACCCTGTGTGTGCGCACAGTATTTTCCATTCGCGCCAGCAGTCGGCTAATCAGCCGATTACAATCTCATTTTCAGCTGGCTACTTTTTGCACTTCATATTAACTAGGCTACTTTTCATTTAAAAGTTTCCATTTGCTAGCCTGATGTGCCTGTCAGTCACAAAGCGAATGATGACAAGGAAACGTAGTCTGCTGTCTGTCCCACGGCCTGCCGGTACAATGTATGCATGCTGTGGTTGGTTGCAGTCAGATTTCTTTACATGTAGGAGGGAGAAAGCATGACGCTAGTGAATTCGCACGTCCCATGTAATGTACATGGTAACGATACCAGACAGTGACTCTCGTCAGTCAGTGTAGCATACCGAATCGCATCGGTGAGAGAGCCGTTTATTTGGCTCCCTAACTTACAGTGCCTTCGGAAAGTATTCACACCCCTTGACTTTCACCACATTTTTGTGTTACAGCCTCAATTTAAAATGGATTAAGTTGATATGTTTTGCACTGGCCTACACACAATGCCCCATAATGTCAAAGTGGAGTATTTTTGGGGGACATTTTTAATAATTAATTACAAATGAAACAGCTGTCAATAGGTATTCAACCACTTTGTTATGGCTAGCCTATATAAAAGTTCAGGACAAAAAAAGTGCTAAAAGTGCTAAACTTGTCACGTAATAAGTTGCATGGACTCATTCTGTGCCAATAAGTGTTTAACATGGTTTTTGAATGACTATATCTGTACCCCGCATATACAATTATCTGTAAGGTTAAACACACTTTCCACAGATTCAACCAAAGACCAGGGAAGTTTTCCAATGCCTCACAAAGAAGGGCACCTATTGGTACAGTTGAAGTCGGAAGTTTACATACACCTTAGCTAAATACATTTAATCACAGTTTCACAATTCCTGATATTTAATCAGAGTAAAAATTCCCTGTTTTCGGTCAATTAGGATCACCACTTTATTTTAAGAATGTGAAATGTCAGAATAATAGTAGAGAGAATTATTTCTTTCAGCTTTTATTTCTTTCATCACTTTCCCAGTGGGTCAGAAGTTTACATACGTACACTCAATTAGTATTTGGTAGCATTGCCTTTAAATTCTTTATCTTGGGTCAAACGTTTCGGGTAGCCTTCCACAAGCTTCCCACAATAAGTTGGGTGAATTTTAGCCCATTCCTCCTGACAGAGCTGGTGTAACTGAGTCAGGTTTGTAGGCCTCATTGCTCGCACACGCTTTTTCAGTTCTGCCCACCAATTGTCTATACGATTGGGGTCAGGGCCTTGTGATGGCCACTCCAATACCTTGACTTTGTTGTCCTGAAGCCATTTTTCCACAACTTTGGAAGTATGCTTGGGGTCATTGTCCATTTGGAAGACCCATTTGCTACCAAGCCTTAACTTCTTGACTAAAGTCTTGAGATGTTGCTTCAATATATCCACATAATTTTCCTTCCACATGATGCCATGTATTTTGTGAAGTGCACCAGTTCCTCCTGCAGCAAAGCACCCCCACAACATGATGCTGCCATTCCCGTGCTTCACGGTTGGGATGGTGTTCTTCGGCTTGCAAGCCGCCCCCTTTTTCCTACAAACATAATGATGGTCATTATGGACAAACAGTTCTATTTTTGTTTCATCAGACCAGAGAACATTTCTGCAAAAATGATCTTTGTCCCCATGTGCAGTTGCAAACCGTAGTCTGGCTTTTTTATGGCGGTTTTGGAGCAGTGGCTTCTTCCTTGCTGAGCGGCTTTTCAGGTTATGTCGATATAGGACTAGTTTTACTGTGGATATAGATACTTTTGTACCTGTTTCCTCCAGCATCTTCACAAGGTCCTTTGCTGTTGTTCTGGGATTGAGTTGCACTTATCGCACCAAAGTACATTCATCTCTAGGAGACAGAACGCGTCTCCTTCCTGAGCGGAATGATGGCTGCATGTTTATACTTGCGTATTATTGTTTGTACAGATTAACGTGGTACCTTCATGTAACCGGTGTGAAATGGCTCGCGGGGTGCACGCTAATAGTGTTTCAAATCGGTGACGTCACTCGCTCTGAGACCTTGAAGTAGTTGTTTCCCTTGCTCTGCAAGGGCTGCGGCTTTTGTGGAGCGATGGGTAACGATGCTTCAAGGGTGGCTGTTGTCGGTGTGTGCAGAGGGTCCCTGGTTCGAGCCCAGGTAAGTGCGAGGAGAGGGACGGAAGCTACACTGTGACATTCAGGCGTTTGGAAATTGCTCCCGATGAACCAGACTTGTGGAGGTCTACAATTGCTTTTCTGAGGTCTTGGCTGATTTCTTTTGATTTTCCCATGATGTCAAGCAAAGAGGCACCAAGTTTAAAGGTAGGCCTTGAAATAAATCCACAGGTACACCTCCAATTGACACAAATTGTGTCAATTAGCCTATCAGAAGCTTCTAAAGCCATGACATTTTCTGGAATTTTCCCAAGCTGTTTACAGGCAGTCAACTTAGTGTATGTAAACTTCTGACCCACTGGAATTGTGATACAGTGAATTGCAAATGAAATAATATGTCTGTAAACAATTGTTGGAACAATTACTTGTGTCATGCACAAAGTAGATGTCCTAACCAACTTGCCAAAACTATAGTTTGTTAACAAGAAATTTGTGGAGTGGTTGAAAAACTCCAACCTAAGTGTATGTAAACTTCAGACTTCAACTCGATGGGTTAAAGTTTTAAAAAAGCAGACATTGAATATCCCTTTGAGCCTGGTAAAGTTATTCATTACACTTTGGATGGTGTATCAATACACCCAGTCACTACAAAGATAGACGTCCTTCCTAACTCAGTTGCCGGAGAGGAAGAAAACCGCTCAGGGATTTCACCAGGAGGCCAATGGTGACTTTAAAGCAGTACAAAGTTTAATGGCTGTGATAGCAGAAAAATGAGGATGGATCAACAACATTGCAGTTACTCCACAATACTAACCTTATTGACAGAGTGAAAAAAGGAAGCCTGTACAGAATAAAACATATTTCAAAACATGCATCTTGTTTGTAACAAGGCACTAAAGTAATACTGAAAATAAAGCAATTCACTTTTTGTCCTGAATACAAAATGTTATGTTTGGGGCAAATCCAATACAACACATCACCGTGGACCATTCTCCATATTTTCTTGCACAGACTTGGCTGCATCATGTTATGGGTATACATGTAATTGTTAAGGACTGGGAACTTTTTGAGAATAAAAATAAATGGAGCTAAGCACAGGAAAAATCATTAAGGAAAACCTGATTCAGTCTGCTTTCCACCAGACACTGGGAGATGAATTCACCCTTCAGCAGGACAATAACTTAAAACACAAGGCCAAATATACACTGGAGTTGCTAAGAAGACAGTGAATGTTCCTGAGTGGTCGAGTTACAGTTTTGACATAAATCTGCTTGAAAATCTATGGCAAGACCTGAAAATGGTTGTCTAGCAATGATCAACAACCAATTTCACAGAGCTTGAAGAATTTTGGAAAGAATAATGTGCAAATGTTTCACAATCCAGGTGTGGAAAGCTCTTAGAGATTTACCCAGAAAGACTCAGATGCAATCGCTGCCAAAGGTGCTTCAACAAAGTATTGACGCAGGGGTGTGTATACTTATGTAAATGAGATATTTCTATATTTCATTTTCAATAAATGAGCAAAACTGTCAAAAAATAAATAATCGGTTTTCACTTTGTCATTATGGGGTATTATGTGTAGATGGGTGAGAGAAAAACATTGTTTAATCCATTTTGAATTCAGGCTGTAACACAAACTATTGTGGAATAAGTCTAGGGGTATGAATACTTTCTGAAGACACTGTATAGGCTACTGTGGGCCTAAGCTGTTTGATTATCTTCAGATAAATTATGAAAACATTCAACGAAGATGGTGAATCACTGCAGGAACAATAGGAAGTGGAGAGCCTCATTCTGATCCACATATGATAATTAGGGCCCTCATGGAATCCAGGCATTAAAACAGAATTCAACCATATTAAAAAATGTTTTGACCTTAGTAGGGAATCAACTAAATAAATATTAAATTCATAATTTGCCCAAGTTTATCTTAAGACATGAACAGGAGGCATCAGTGATTCCTATTTCCTGCAACTTTCTGTAGACCCTCTTTCTCACACACCCAGACTCTCTGCCCCCATCTGAATTATCCTCCTCACATTGTTGGTCAAAAACAATAACATCAACAGCAAAGTAGTATTATTTTCTTTGTTGGGTCGGGTCTTGTTATCCTAGGCTGTTATTCATTTCTTTATTATAATTATACTAAACTCAAATTGCATCCCTCTATTTGGTCTGTTTTGATCAGGCAGTGACACGTCTTTATCTCTCAGCATTCCCCTGGCCTAGCTGTTTTGATCAGACAGTGACACGTCTTTATCTCTCAGCATTCCCCTGGCCTAGCTGTTTTGATCAGACAGTGACACGTCTTTATCTCTCAGCATTCCCCTGGCCTAGCTGTTCTTGATCAGACAGTGACACGTCTTTATCTCTCAGCATTCCCCTGGCCTAGCTGTCTTGATCAGGCAGTGACACGTCTTTATCTCTCAGCATTCCCCTGGCCTAGCTGTTTTGATCAGGCAGTGACACGGCTTTATCTCTCAGCATTCCCCTGGCCTAGCTGTCTTGATCAGACAGTGATACGGCTTTATCTCTCAGCATTCCCCTGGCCTAGCTGTTTTGATCAGGCAGTGACACGTCTTTATCTCTCAGCATTCCCCTGGCCTAGCTGTTTTGATCAGACAGTGACACGTCTTTATCTCTCAGCATTCCCCTGGCCTAGCTGTTTTGATCAGACAGTGACACGTCTTTATCTCTCAGCATTCCCCTGGCCTAGCTGTTTTGATCAGACAGTGATACGGCTTTATCTCTCAGCATTCCCCTGGCCTAGCTGTCTTGATCAGACAGTGATACGGCTTTATCTCTCAGATTCCCCTGGCCTAGCTGTTTTTCAGACATCTCTCAGCATTCCCCTGGCCTAGCTGTCTTGATCAGACAGTGATACGGCTTTATCTCTCAGCATTCCCCTGGCCTAGCTGTCTTGATCAGACAGTGATACGGCTTTATCTCTCAGCATTCCCCTGGCCTAGCTGTCTTGCGCTTGGGCCGTGTTATGTTTCACTGTATTGGATCACTCCAACACATTGGTATCACTCTGCGGCGGAGGGATACATCCGAGGTGAGGATTTACAGATTTACTCCCCGTTTACACCTGTGTCCCGGCTGGGGTCCACCCCTATATATAGAGCCCATTGTCGCGACACACGTTCTCTTTCATTTTCTCAGCGGATGTCCGTATGGTTTGAGGTACAAACTTTCTAAAGTTTGCTTGGTAAGTGTAATATCTTGCGTGGAAGTATACTCACAAAAAAATATATAAATAAAAATCCCCCAAAAACACATCAATCAAATCCATTACCTGGTTGCTGTTTTTTTGTCTGCCTACTTTTCCCACAGGGGTCTTCCCATGTGTTTGCCATACAACTTTCCTTCCGTGGCCTCCAACTGCTCTAAAATGCAAGCAAAACATAATGCATGCTCTTCAACCGATCGCTGCCCACACCTGCCCGCCCGTCTAGGATCACTACTCTGGACGGTTCTGACTTAGAATATGTGGACAACTACAAATACCTAGGTGTCTGGTTAGACTGTAAACTCTCCTTCCAGACTCACATTAAGCATCTCCAATCCAAAATTAAATCTAGAATCGGCTTCCTATTTCACAACATTCCTATTCCTTCACTCATGCTGCCAAACATAACCTTGTAAAACTGACTATCCTACGGAGCCTGGACTTCGGCGATGTCATTTACAAAATAGCCTCCAACACTCTACTCAGCAAACTGAATGTAGTCTATCACAGTGCCATCCGTTTTGTCACCAAAGCCCCACCACTGTGACCTGTATGCTCTCGTTGGCTGGTCATCGCTTCATATTTGTCGTCAAACCCACTGGCTCCAGGTCATCTACAAGTCTTTGCTAGGTAAAGCCTCGTCTTATCTCAGCTCACTGGTCACCATAGCAGCACCTACCCGTAGCACACGCTCCAGCAGGTATATTTCACTGGTCACCCCCAAAGCCAATTCCTTCTTTGGCCACCTTTCCTTACAGTTCTCTGCTGCCAATGACTGGAACAAATTTCACAAACCAATGAAGCATGACACTCATATCTCCCTCACTAACTTTAAGCATCAACTGTCAGAGCAGCTTACAGATCATGGCACCTGTACATAACCCATCTGTAAATAGCCCACCCAACTACCTCATCCCCATATTATTATTTGTTTTGCTCCTTTGCACCCCAGTATCTCTACTTGCACATTCATCTTCTGCACATCTTACTCCAGTGTTAAACTGCTAAATTGTAATTATTTCGCCACTACGGCCTATTTACTGCCTTTACTCATTTGCACACAATGTATATAGACATTTCTATTGTGTTACTGACTGTACGTTTGTTTATTCCATGTGTAACTGTGGTGTTTATGTCGCACTGCTTTGCTTTATCTTGGCCAGCTCGCAGTTGTAAATGAGAACTTGTTCTCAACTGGCCTACCTGGTTAAATAAAAGGTGAAATATATAATTTTTTTAAAGAAAGAAAAAAGAGGAGAGGCGGGCCCCGGCAGGTCCTCGGACACACCCTTACCCGGTCGCTTCTCCCGGTCTCAAAGGGCAAAGTGGGTGGAGTGTTTAAAGTCCTGATGGGTTGTCCTCAATGCTCGAGGGGTACTGACTCCAATTCCGGTGCCGGCCTTCATTCTTCAGGGGCCTTTGTGTCATCGCGGATGTCGACCCTCTAAAGAAAACCCTGCGGCTGGAGATTACCTCACTCCTGGACAAGGGTGTTGTCCGCAGGATTGAGACATCAGAACGGCTAGGCGGGTTCTACAATAGAGGTCGACCGCATATGATTTTTCAACGCCGATACCGATTATTGGAGGACCAAAAAAAAAAAGCTGATACCGATTAAATCGTCCGATGTAAAAAAAACTGTATTTGTAATAATGACGATTACAACAATAATGAATGAACACTTATTTTAACTTAATATAATACATCAATAAAATCAATTTAGCCTCAAATAAATAATGAAACATGTTCAATTTGGTTTAGGTAATGCAAAAACAAACTGTTGGAGAAGAAAGTAAAAGTGCAATATGTGCCATGTAAGAAAGCTAATGTTTAAGTTCCTTGCTCAGAACATGAGAACATATGAAAGCTGGTGGTTCCTTTTAACATGAGTTTTCAATATTCCCAGGTAAGAAGTTTTAGGTTGTAGTTATTATAGGAATTATAGGACTATTTCTCTCTATACCATTTGTATTTCATTAACCTTTGACTATTGGATATTCTTATAGGCACTTTAGTATTGCCAGTGTAACAGTATAGCTTCCATCCCTCTCCTCGCTCCTACCTGGGCTCGAACCAGGAACACATCAG
>NC_088213.1:20752196-20754874 GCF_036934945.1 Oncorhynchus masou masou | reverse complement strand
GTACATTTACATTTACATTTAAGTCATTTAGCAGACGCTCTTATCCAGAGCGACTTACAAATTGGTCCCCCTCTCTCTCTCTACCCCCTCCTTTCTCTCTCTCTCTCTCTCTCTCTCTCTCTCCTCTCCCTCTCCTCTCTCCATCTCTCAGTATGCTCCCCTCTCTCTCTCCTACCCCCTCCTCTCTCTCTCTCTCTCTCTCTCTCTCTCTCTCCTCTCTCTCTCCCTCCTCTCTCTCTCTCTCAGTATGCTCAGTATGCTCCCTCCTCTCTCTCTCTCTCTCTCTCTCTCCCTCCTCTCTCTCTCTCTCTCTCTCTCTCTCTCTCTCTCTCTCTCCCTCCTCTCTCTCCATCTCTCAGTATGCTCCCCTCTCTCTCTCCTACCCCCTCCTCTCTCTCTCTCTCTCTCTCTCTCTCTCTCTCTCTCTCTCTCTCTCTCTCTCTCTCTCTCTCTCAGTATGCTCAGTATGCTCCCTCCTCTCTCTCTCTCTCTCTCTCTCTCTCTCTCTCTCTCTCTCTCTCTCTCTCAGTATGCTCCCTCCTCTCTCCATCTCTCTCTCTCTCTCTCTCAATTCAATTCAATTCAATTCAAGGGGCTTTATTGGCATGGGAAACATGTGTTAACATTGCCAAAGCAAGTAAGGTATATAATATATAAAGTGAAATAAACAATAAAAATTAACAGTAGACATCACACATACAGAAGTTTCAAAACAATAAAGACATTACAAATGTCATTATATATATATATATATATATATATATATATATATATATATATATATATATACAGTGTTTTTACAATGTGCAAATGGTAAAGGACACAAGATAAAATAAATAAGCATAGATATGTGTTGTATTTACAATGGTGCGTGTTCTTCACTGGTTGCCCTTTTCTCGTGGCAACAGGTCACAAATCTTGCTGCTCTGATGGCACACTGTGGAATTTCACCCAGTAGATATGGGAGTTTTTCAAAATTGGATTTGTTTTCGAATTCTTTGTGGATCTGTGTAATCTGAGGGAAATATGTCTCTCTAATATGGTCATACATTGGGCAGGAGGTTAGGAAGTGCAGCTCAGTTTCCACCTCATTTTGTGGGCAGTGAGCACATAGCCTGTCTTCTCTTGAGAGCCATGTCTGCCTACGTCGGCCTTTCTCAATAGCAAGGCTATGCTCGCTGAGTCTGTACATAGTCAAAGCTTTCCTTAATTTTGGGTCAGTCACAGTGGTCAGGTATTCTGCCGCTGTGTACTCTCTGTGTAGGGCCAAATAGCATTCTAGTTTGCTCTGTTTTTTTGTTAATTCTTTCCAGTGTGTCAAGTAATTATCTTTTTGTTTTCTCATGATTTGGTTGGGTCTAATTGTGCTGCTGTCATGGGGCTCTGTGGGGTGTGTTTGTGAACAGAGCCCCAGGACCAGCTTGCTTAGGGGACTCTTCTCCAGGTTCATCTCTCTGTAGGTGATGGCTTTGTTGTGGAAGGTTTGGGAATCGCTTCCTTTTAGGTGGTTATAGAATTTAACTGCTCTTTTCTGGATTTTGATAATTAGTGGGTATCGGCCTAATTCTGCTCTGCATGCATTATTTGGTGTTCTACGTTGTACACTGAGGATATTTTTGCAGAATTCTGCGTGCAGAGTCTCAATTTGGTGTTTGTCCCATTTTGTGAAGTCTTGGTTGGTGAGCGGACCCCAGACCTCACAACCATAAAGGGCAATGGGCTCTATGACTGATTCAAGTATTTTTAGCCAAATCCTAATTGGTATGTTGAAATTTATGTTCCTTTTGATGGCATAGAATGCCCTTCTTGCCTTGTCTCTCAGATCGTTCACAGCTTTGTGGAAGTTACCTGTGGCGCTGATGTTTAGGCCAAGGTATGTATAGTTTTTTGTGTGCTCTAGGGCAACAGTGTCTAGATGGAATTTGTATTTGTGGTCCTGGTGACTGGACCTTTTTTGGAACACCATTATTTTGGTCTTACTGAGATTTACTGTCAGGGCCCAGGTCTGACAGAATCTGTGCATAAGATCTAGGTGCTGCTGTAGGCCCTCCTTGGTTGGTGACAGAAGCACCAGATCATCAGCAAACAGCAGACATTTGACTTCAGATTCTAGTAGGGTGAGGCCGGGTGCTGCAGACTTTTCTAGTGCCCGCGCCAGTTCGTTGATATATATGTTGAAGAGGGTGGGGCTTAAGCTGCATCCCTGTCTAACCCCACGACCCTGTGTGAAGAAATGTGTGTGTTTTTTGCCAATTTTAACCGCACACTTGTTGTTTGTGTACATGGATTTTATGATGTCGTATGTTTTACCCCCAACACCACTTTCCAACAGTTTGTATAGCAGACCCTCATGCCAAATTGAGTCGAAGGCTTTTTTGAAATCAACAAAGCATGAGAAGACTTAGCCTTTGTTTTGGTTTGTTTGGTTGTCAATTAGGGTGTGCAGGGTGAATACATGGTCTGTTGTACGGTAATTTGGTAAAAAGCCAATTTGACATTTGCTCAGTACATTGTTTTCATTGAGGAAGTGTACGAGTCTGCTGTTAATGATAATGCAGAGGATTTTCCCAAGGTTACTGTTGACGCATATTCCACGGTAGTTATTGGGGTCAAATTTGTCTCCATTTTTGTGGATTGGGGTGATCAGTCCTTGGTTCCAAATATTGGGGAAGATGCCA
>NC_088213.1:20719696-20747196 GCF_036934945.1 Oncorhynchus masou masou | reverse complement strand
TGTGTGTGTGTGTGTGTGTGTGTGTGTGTGTGTGTGTGTGTGTGTGTGTGTGTGGGAGAGAGAGAGAGAGAGAGAGAATATGTTTGTGTGAATATGTTTGTGTGTGTTGATGGGAAGTGAGTAATAGTGTATGGCTTGCTGTGAGCAATGAGAGGTCCTTTCTGCTGTGTGATTTATCCTGGCCTGTTCAGAAAGCTAACATATGTATCTGATCATCAGAGCCAATATTCAGGTAGGCAGGCAGGGCTGGAGGAGAGATATGGACCAGCTCAGCTCTCCTCTACTGAAGGACAGAGCCAGGTTTTCCCTGCACCACTTCACTAGCAAACACACACACACACACATTTTCTCTCTGCATCAATATGAAGCAGAGGTCATTCCAAGGTCAGGTCAATACAGTGTTTAAAAAACATTTAGCTGCCGTTTGCTTTTGTCCCTCTGTTGATGTGTTTTTCTTTTTATCCCTGTTTTGTGTTTATACCTGTAGTTTGTGTTGTCTATTGAGTGTCATTTTGTAATAAGGGTCTGATTTGGTGCATGCACACACAGGCACACACACACACACACACACACACACACACACACACACACACACACACACACACACACACACACACACACACACACACACACACACACACACACACACACACACACACACACACACACACACACACACACACACGTGGGAGAGAGTAGGCAACAATCCATCCGCCACGCTGGCCCTCAACACGGGTGCCCTCATGGATGCGAACAGTAGTGCAGATAGATTGTATATTCCATCAATGTAATTTCCTGCATCATTTCCAATCCCCCATATGTTTGTAAATATAAACAGTACCAGTCAACAGTTTGGACACACTCCAGGATTTTTCTTTATTTTTACTATTTTCTACATTGTAGAATAATAGTGAAGACATCAAAACTATGAGCATTCTCTCAACCAGCTTCATCAGGTAGTCCCCTGGAATGCATTTCAATTAATAACAACAATATAATTCAGGCCGTAGGAAGTGTAATGAACACAATGGGAGACAGAGAGCTGGTTTCAGGCGCGGGCGCAGCAGGTGTTTATTGTAAAGGACCACATTAGGAGGCAGGTAGCTGGGTCCAGGGGCAGGCAGAAGGTCATACACAGGGGGTCCAAAAAGGCAACAGTACAGGCAGGGAAAAGGCTAGTAACTTCGTCCGGGAGATCAGGCAATAGATTGATAAAAGGAAACGTGATAGGCTAAGGTACAGGCAGGGTATAGACAAAAACTATCATACACGAGAGGATTACATTACAGGAAAAAGCAGCACTCCGAATAGAACTGTGTGACAAAACAAACAATACCTCACAGAGATGTGGTGCAAAGAACTGAACTAAATAGTGCATGATAATGACATACAGGTGTGTGAACAGGTGATCAGAGTTCAGTTGATTGGAATTTGGAGAGTCAGCTGCGTTCAGGGGATCTATGTGTTTGAGAGTGTGGGATGGAAAGTGGGCTGGAAAGTGAACTGCGTTCATGGGATCTATGTGTTTGAGAGTATGGGCTGGAAAGTGAACTGCGTTCAGGGGATCTATGTGTTGAGAGTGTGGGCTGGAAAGTGAACTGCGTTCAGGGGATCTATGTGTTGAGAGTGTGGTCTGGAAAGTGAACTGCGTTCAGGGGATCTATGTGTTGAGAGTGTGGGCTGGAAAGTGAACTGCGTTCAGGGATCTATGTGTTGAGAGTGTGGTCTGGAAAGTGAACTGCGTTCAGGGGATCTATGTGTTGAGAGTGTGGGCTGGAAAGTGAACTGCGTTCAGGGGATCTATGTGTTGAGAGTGTGGTCTGGAAAGTGAACTGCGTTCAGGGGATCTATGTGTTGAGAGTGTGGGCTGGAAAGTGAACTGCGTTTAGGGGATCTATGTGTTGAGAGTGTGGGCTGGAAAGTGAACTGCGTTCAGGGGATCTATGTGTTGAGAGTGTGGTCTGGAAAGTGAACTGCGTTCAGGGGATCTATGTGTTGAGAGTGTGGGCTGGAAAGTGAACTGCGTTCAGGGGATCTATGTGTTGAGAGTGTGGGCTGGAAAGTGAACTGCGTTCAGGGGATCTATGTGTTTGAGAGTGTGAGCTGGAAAGTGGGCTGGAAAGTGAACTGCGTTCAGGGGATCTATTTGTTTGAGAGTGTGGGCTGGAAAGTGAACTGCGTTCGGGGGATCTATGTGTTTGAGAGTGTGGGCTGGAAAGTTAACTACATTTACATTTACATTTAAGTCATTTGGCAGACGCTCTTATCCAGAGCGACTTACAAATTGGTGAATTCACCTTATGACATCCAGTGGAACAGCCACTTTACAATAGTGCATCTAAATCATTTAAGGGGGGGGGTGAGAAGGATTACTTTATCCTATCCTAGGTATTCCTTAAAGAGGTGGGGTTTCAGGTGTCTCTGGAAGGTGGTGATTGACTCCGCTGTCCTGGCGTCGTGAGGGAGTTTGTTCCACCATTGGGGGCCAGAGCAGCGAACAGTTTTGACTGGGCTGAGCGGGAACTGTACTTCCTCAGTGGTAGGGAGGCGAGCAGGCCAGAGGTGGATGAACGCAGTGCCCTTGTTTGGGTGTAGGGCCTGATCAGAGCCTGGAGGTACTGCGGTGCCGTTCCCCTCACAGCTCCGTAGGCAAGCACCATGGTCTTGTAGCGGATGCGAGCTTCAACTGGAAGCCAGTGGAGAGAGCGGAGGAGCGGGGTGACGTGAGAGAACTTGGGAAGGTTGAACACCAGACGGGCTGCGGCGTTCTGGATGAGTTGTAGGGGTTTAATGGCACAGGCAGGGAGCCCAGCCAACAGCGAGTTGCAGTAATCCAGACGGGAGATGACAAGTGCCTGGATTAGGACCTGCGCCGCTTCCTGTGTGAGGCAGGGTCGTACTCTGCGGATGTTGTAGAGCATGAACCTACAGGAACGGGCCACCGCCTTGATGTTAGTTGAGAACGACAGGGTGTTGTCCAGGATCACGCCAAGGTTCTTAGCGCTCTGGGAGGAGGACACAATGGAGTTGTCAACCGTGATGGCGAGATCATGGAACGGGCAGTCCTTCCCCGGGAGGAAGAGCAGCTCTGTCTTGCCGAGGTTCAGCTTGAGGTGGTGATCCGTCATCCACACTGATATGTCTGCCAGACATGCAGAGATGCGATTCGCCACCTGGTCATCAGAAGGGGGAAAGGAGAAGATTAATTGTGTGTCGTCTGCATAGCAATGATAGGAGAGACCATGTGAGGTTATGACAGAGCCAAGTGACTTGGTGTATAGCAAGAATAGGAGAGGGCCTAGAACAGAGCCCTGGGGGACACCAGTGGTGAGAGCGCGTGGCGAGGAGACAGATTCTCGCCACGCCACCTGGTAGGAGCGCGACCTGTCAGGTAGGACGCAATCCAAGCGTGGGCCGCGCCGGAGATGCCCAACTCGGAGAGGGTGGAGAGGAGGATCTGATGGTTCACAGTATCGAAGGCAGCCGATAGGTCTAGAAGGATGAGAGCAGAGGAGAGAGAGTTAGCTTTAGCAGTGCGGAGCGCCTCCGTGATACAGAGAAGAGCAGTCTCAGTTGAATGACTAGTCTTGAAACCTGACTGATTTGGATCAAGAAGGTCATTCTGAGAGAGATAGCGGGAGAGCTGGCCAAGGACGGCACGTTGAAGAGTTTTGGAGAGAAAAGAAAGAAGGGATACTGGTCTGTAGTTGTTGACATCGGAGGGATCGAGTGTAGGTTTTTTCAGAAGGGGTGCAGCTCTCGCTCTCTTGAAGATGGAAGGGACGTAGCCAGCGGTCAGGGATGAGTTGATGAGCGAGGTGAGGTAAGGGAGAAGGTCTCCGGAAATGGTCTGGAGAAGAGAGGAGGGGATAGGGTCAAGTGGGCAGGTTGTTGGGCGGCCGGCCGTCACAAGAAGCGAGATTTCATCTGATTTCATCTAACTGCGTTCAGGGGATCTATGTGTTGAGGGTGTGGTCTGGAAAGTGAACTGCGTTCAGGGGATCTATGTGTTGAGAGTGTGGTCTGGAAAGTGAACTGCGTTCAGGAGATCTATGTTTTATTTATTTAATTTTTTTTATTCACCTTTATTTAACCAGGTAGGCTAGTTGAGAACAAGTTCTCATTTACAACTGCGACCTGGCCAATATAAAGCATAGCAGTGTGAACAGACAGCAACACAGAGTTACACATGGAGTAAACAATAAACAAGTCAATAACACAGTAGAAAGAAAGAAAAAAAAGAAAAAAGGAGTCTATATACATTGTGTGCAAAGGGCATGAGGAGGTAGGTGAATAATTACAATTTAGCTGATTAACACTGGAGTGGTAAATGATCAGATGGTCATGTGCAGGTAGAGATACTGGTGTGCAAAAGAGCAGAAAGTAAATAAATAAAAACAGTATGGGGATGAGGTAGGTAAATTCGGTGGGCTATTTACCGATGGACTATGTACAGCTGCAGCGATCGGTTAGCTGCTCAGATAGCAGATGTTTAAAGTCGGTGAGGGAGATAAAAGTCTCCAACTTCAATGGTTTTTGCAATTCGTTCCAGTCACATGCAGCAGAGAACTGGAAGGAAAGGCGGCCAAAGGGGGTGTTGGCTTTAGGGATGATCAGTGAGATACACCTGCTGGAGCGCGTGCTACGGGTGAGTGTTGCCATCGTGACCAGTGAACTGAGATAAGGCGGAGCTTTACCTACCATGGACTTGTAGATGACCTGGAGCCAGTGGGTCTGGCGACGAATATGTAGCGAGGGCCAGCCGACTAGAGCATACAGGTCACAGTGGTGGGTGGTATAAGGTGCTTTAGTAACAAAGCGGATGGTACTGTGATAAACTGCAACCAGTTTGATGAGTAGAGTATTGAAAGCCATTTTGTAGTTGACATCGCCGAAATCGAGGATCGGTAGGATAGTCAGTTTTACTAGGGTAAGTTTGGTGGCGTGAATGAAGGAGGCTTTGTTGCGAAATAGAAAGCCGATTCTAGATTTGATTTTGGATTGGAGATGTTTGATATGAGTCTGGAAGGAGAGTTTACTGTCTAGCCAGACACCTAGGTACTTATAGATGTCCACGTATTCTAGGTCGGAACCATCCAGGGTGGTGATGCTAGTCGGGCGTGCGGGTGTCACGAATCCCGCTTCCTGAGTCTGTGTTTGCCTTTGTTTCTGTCCTGTAGTGTGTTTCCGGTGTCCTGGAACGCACCCTGTCTGGTTGCCGGGCAATGTAGCCAGTTGGGAGTTCTGATTACACGCAACTGTATCCCATCAGCTATCTGCACACCTGGTCCTGATCATCATCTCTCCTCTTCATAAGCCCGGACCTGACATCCATTGCCTGCCGGATCATTAGCCATGAACAGTATGTCGTGCCATAGTATCAGCCTCAAGTTGGATAGAATTTTTTTTTTTTTTACTTTACGTATTGCTTGCCTTAAACTTACCTCCGTTTGTTCTGTCTTCAGTTACTCACCCGGATCATTTACCCCATTCCCGCCTGGTCGTCGGAGAATTCCGCTACCCCATTGGATCCACCTATTTACTCCCATCAACTCACCACCGCTGCCCGCTACGCCACCTGGATATATCTACCCATTCACATTCACTTGTAAATAAATACTCACCTTCTTCCTACTCTCCTTGTCCTGGTCTGCTTCTGGGTTCGATTTTGAAAGAACGTGACAGCGGTTGCCGGCAGTGAACGGTTGAAAAGCATGCATTTGGTTTTAATAGCGTTTAAGAGCAGTTGGAGACCACGGAAGTAGTGTTGTATGGCGCGGAAGCTCGTTTTGAGGTTAGATAGCACAGTGTCCAAGGAAGGGCCAGAAGTATACAGAATGGTGTCGTCTGCGTAGAGGTGGATAAGGGAATCACCCGCAGCAAGAGCAACATCATTGATACAGTATATACAGAGATAAGAGTCGGCCCGAGAATTGAACCCTGTGGCACCCCCATAGAGACTGCCAGAGGACCGGACAACATGCCCTCCGATTTGACACACTGATCTCTGTCTGCAAAGTAGTTGGTGATGTGTGTTTGAGAGTGTGGGCTGGAAAGTGAACTGCGTTCTGGGGATCTACTTGTTTGAGAGTGTGGGCTGGAAAGTGAACTGCGTTCAGGGGATCTACTTGTTTGAGAGTGTGGGCTGGAAAGTGGGCTGGAAAGTGAACTGCGTTCAGGGGATCTACTTGTTTGAGAGTGTGGGCTGGAAAGGGAACTGCGTTTAGGGGATCTATGTGTTTGAGAGTGTGGGCTGGAAAGGGAACTGCGTTTAGGGGATCTATGTGTTTGAGAGTGTGGGCTGGAAAGGGAACTGCGTTTAGGGGATCTATGTGTTTGAGAGTGTGGGCTGGAAAGGGAACTGCGTTTAGGGGATCTATGTGTTTGAGAGTGTGGGCTGGAAGCAGACATTACAGGAAGCTCTCTCATCCATTTATATGCAGATGACACAGTCTTATACTCAGCTGGCCCCTCCCCGGATTATGTGTTAAACACTCTTAAAACAAAACTTTCTTAGTGTCCAAAAAGCTTTCTCTGCCCTTAACCTTGTTCTGAACACCTCCAAAACAAAGGTCACGTGTTATGGTAAGAAGAATGAACCTCTCTCCAATGGTGTGATTACTATCTCTGAGGGTTTAGAATTTGGGAGTATGACTAGACTAGACTGTCCTTCTCTCAGGACATATCAAAGCTGCAGGTTAAGGTTAAATCTAGACTTGGTTTCCTCTACGTAATCGCTCCTCTTTCACCCCAGCTGCCAAACTAACCCTGATTCAGATGACCATCCTAATTATGCTAGATTATTAGATTACATGCGAGATTACGAATTTATAGATCGGCAGGTAAGGGTGCTCTCAAGCGACTAGATGTTCTTTATCATTTGGTCATCAGATTTGCCACCAATGCTCCTTATAGGACACATCACTGCACTCTACACTCCTCTGTCAACTGGTCATCTGTATACCCTTCACAAGACACACTGGTTGATGCTTCTTTATTAAACCCTCGTAGGCCTCACTCCCCCTTAACTGAGAGACCTCCTGCAGCCCTCATCCTCCACATACAACACCTATTCTCCCCCGTCACATTCTGTTCAAGGTCCCCAAAGCACACACATCCCTGGGTCACTCCTCTTTTCAGTTCGATGCAGCCAGTGACTGGAACGAGCTGCAAAAAACACTCAAACTGGACAGTTTTATCTCCATCTCTTCATTCAAAGACTCCATCATGGACACTCTGTTGTGGCTGCTTCGCATGATGTATTGTTGTCTCTATGTTCTTGCCTTTGTGCTGTTGTCTATGCCCAATAGTGTTTGTACCATGTTTTGTGTTGTTATCATGTTGTTTTCTTGTGCTGCTACCATGTTGTGCTGCTGCCATGTTGTGTTGCTACCATGTTGTCATGTTGTGTTGCTATCATGTCGTTGTCATGTTGTGCTGTTAACAGGTTGTTGTCATGTGGTGTTTCTATCATGTTGTTGTCATGTTGTGTTGCTACCATGTTGTTGTTATTTTGTATTGATACCATGTAGTTGTCTTGTGGTGTTGCTACCATGTTGTTGTCATGTGGTGTTTCTACCATGTTGTTGTCATGTTGTGTTGCTACCATGTCTTTGTCATGTTGTGTTGCTTCCATATTGTTGTCATGTTGCGTTGCTACCATGTTTTGTCATATGGTAATAATACCATGTTGTTGTCATGTTGTGTTGCTACAATTTTGATGTCATGTTGTGATGCTACCATGTTGTTGTCATGTTGTTTTTCTACCATGTTGTTGTCATATGGTGTTGCTACCATGTTGTTGTCTTGTGGTGTTGCTACAGTGTTGTTGTCATGTGGTGTTGCTACCATATGGTTGTCATGTGGTGTTGCTACCATGTGGTTGTCATGTGGTATTGCTACCATGTTTTTTTCATGCTTTGATGATGTCATGTTGTGTTGCTACCATGTTGTTGTCATGTGGTGATGCTGCCAAGTTGTTGTCATGTTGTGTTGCTACCATGTTGTTGTCATGTTGTTTTTCTACCATGTTGTTGTCATATGGTGTTGCTACCATGTTGTTGTCATGTGGTGTTGAATTTCTTCTTAACTGACTTGCCTAGTTAAATAAATGTTAAATACAAAATAAAAACTACGGACCAGGTATATTTTACATTCGTAATCTTGTTGGTTTTAGTCCCACCCTTCAGCTCCCCTCAACCCCTCCCATTTATCTCTGAACACCGTCTAGTTTTGATTTCTATTTGCCATATAGTTATCAACTGTGTGACATATTTGTGGGTGGTTTGGGATTAGCCGTTCGATAGTTGCAATGGGAGCTATTTTGGGAGCTTGGCCAGCCCCCATACTAGAGAGCAGCATCGACGTGCACACCACACCCGTAGGTAAGACAGATTACCAAATCATTAGCACAAGTCAATTGTCATAAAAAGACTGGTAACCTGCATATTCTCCACAATGCATGTGTTCATTATATAGTCCAAATATTATTTAAGAAACATCACGTCGGAGGTCGTCATTACAGTATATACCTCACATGCGACTGTGATAATACTATGTCATTTGTATGCTTACAAAGTGGATTAAATTAGTTGTCTGACTTCATTAAGATTATTTGAATCCACCTCAATCAGTGTAGATGAAGTGGAGAAGACTGATTAAAGAACGATTTTTAAGTCTTGAGACAATTGAGACATGGATTGCGTATGAGTGCCATTCAGAGAGTGAATGGGCAAGACATTGCCTTTGAACGGGGTATGGTATTAGGTGTTCAATACAGTAATATGACACCTGTAACCCGCGACCCCAACCACGGGGCTCTCCGGGGGGGGGGGGGGGTGCAGTCACCGCAACGCATCACAGAGGGCACACTGCCTGCCCACCAAGACATCTACAGCACAGGAAGGTCTAGCCATGGCCTGTTCACCCCACTGCCATCTAGAAGCCGGAAACAGTACAGGTGCATCAAGGCTGGGATCGAGAGACTGATAAACAGCTTCTATCTCCAGGCCATCAGACTGTTAAACAGTCGCCACTTGCCAGCCTCCGTCCAGTACCCTTCCCCTGAACCTTAGTCACTGTTACTAGCCAGCCTCCGCCCAGTACCCTGCTCTGAGCCTTAGTCACTGTTACTAGCCAGCCTCCGCCCAGTACCCTGCTCTGAGCCTTAGTCACTGTTACTAGCCAGCCTCCGCCCAGTACCCTGCTCTGAGCCTTAGTCACTGTTACTAGCCAGCCTCCGCCCAGTACCCTTCCCCTGAACCTTAGTCACTGTTACTAGCCAGCCTCCGCCCAGTACCCTGCTCTGAGCCTTAGTCACTGTTACTAGCCAGCCTCCGCCCAGTACCCTGCTCTGAGCCTTAGTCACTGTTACTAGCCAGCCTCCGCCCAGTACCCTTCCCCTGAACCTTAGTCACTGTTACTAGCCAGCCTCCACCCAGTACCCTGCTCTGAGCCTTAGTCACTGTTACTAGCCAGCCTCCGCCCAGTACCCTTCCCCTGAACCTTAGTCACTGTTACTAGCCAGCCTCCGCCCAGTACCCTGCTCTGAGCCTTAGTCACTGTTACTAGCCAGCCTCCGCCCAGTACCCTGCTCTGAGCCTTAGTCACTGTTACTAGCCAGCCTCCGCCCAGTACCCTGCTCTGAGCCTTAGTCACTGTTACTAGCCAGCCTCCGCCCAGTACCCTTCCCCTGAACCTTAGTCACTGTTACTAGCCAGCCTCCGCCCAGTACCCTGCTCTGAGCCTTAGTCACTGTTACTAGCCAGCCTCCGCCCAGTACCCTTCCCCTGAACCTTAGTCACTGTTACTAGCCAGCCTCCGCCCAGTACCCTTCCCTGAACCTTAGTCACTGTTACTAGCCAGCCTCCACTCAGTACCCTGCTCTGAACCTTAGTCACTGTTACTAGCCAGCCTCCGCCCAGTACCCTTCCCCTGAACCTTAGTCACTGTTACTAGCCAGCCTCCGCCCAGTACCCTTCCCCTGAACCTTAGTCACTGTTACTAGCCAGCTTCCGCCCAGTACCCTGCTCTGAGCCTTAGTCACTGTTACTAGCCAGCCTCCGCCCAGTACCCTGCTCTGAGCCTTAGTCACTGTTACTAGCCAGCCTCCGCCCAGTACCCTTCCCCTGAACCTTAGTCACTGTTACTAGCCAGCCTCCGCCCAGTACCCTGCTCTGAGCCTTAGTCACTGTTACTAGCCAGCCTCCGCCCAGTACCCTTCCCCTGAACCTTAGTCACTGTTACTAGCCAGCCTCCACTCAGTACCCTGCTCTGAACCTTAGTCACTGTTACTAGCCAGCCTCCACTCAGTACCCTGCTCTGAACCTTAGTCACTGTTACTAGCCAGCCTCCGCCCAGTACCCTTCCCCTGAACCTTAGTCACTGTTACTAGCCAGCCTCCGCCCAGTACCCTGCTCTGAACCTTAGTCACTGTTACTAGCCAGCCTCCGCCCAGTACCCTGCTCTGAGCCTTAGTCACTGTTACTAGCCAGCCTCCGCCCAGTACCCTGCTCTGAGCCTTAGTCACTGTTACTAGCCAGCCTCCGCCCTGTAACCTGCTCTGAGCCTTAGTCACTGTTACTAGCCAGCCTCCGCCCAGTACCCTGCTCTGAGCCTTAGTCACTGTTACTAGCCAGCCTCCGCCCAGTACCCTGCTCTGAGCCTTAGTCACTGTTACTAGCCGGCCTCCGCCCATTACCCTGCCCACCTTCCTAATATTGAGTTGCACCCCCCTCCCCCCTTTGCCCTCAGAACAGCCTTAATTCATCGGGACATGGACTCTACAAGGTGTCAAATGTGTTTCACAGGGATGCTGGCCAATGTTGACTCCAATGCTTCCCACAGTTGTGTCAAGTTGGCTGGATTTCCTTTGGTTGGTGGACCATTCTTGATACACATAGGAAATGGTTGAGTGTGAAAAGCCCAGCAGCATTGCAGTTCTTGACACAAACCAGTGCAGCTGGCACCTACTACCATACTCTGTTTAAAGGCATGTAAATGTTTTGTCTCGCCCATTCTCCCTCTGAATGCCACACATATACAATCCATGTCTCCATTGTCGCAATGCTTAAAAATCCTTCTTTAACCCGTCTCCTCCTCTTCATCGTCACTGATTGAAGTGGATTTAACAAGTGACATCAATAAGAGATCATAGCTTTCTCCTGGATTCACCTGGTCAGTCTGTCATGTTAGAGAATGTTTTGTACACTCAGTGTATATAGTTTTGCCTCCCAAAAATAAGCATTTCCATAAACATCTGAAGATGTATGAATTCAAAATTGGAGAACAGTAATATTTTACACACATGAGAAATCATTTCTGATGAAAAAACATAAATGTACAAAATTGGTGGGTATCGCATTTTGGAAGTGAACTCTTGATATATTCCCTCACATTCCCCTTGGCAGCAGGTGTCCAGGGTTTTTCCCACTGGTCTATTCTGTGGTACTAGATATCACAGCATCACAGCCGAAGGGCTGCTGGAGAGAGATGGTGAAATAAATCCCAGTGCAATGAAGAACAGACTTCAGTACTTTTCACCGCTTTTTTTTGGTGGAGCTGTCCAAGCGAGCGCGGGTGTGTGTGTGTCAAAAATATGGCTGGTGTGTGTATGTGTGTGTGTGTGCCTGTATGAAATACAGCTAGTGTGTGTATGCTGTCTGGGTCCCACAGAGATGTTACAGGAGATTCATTTGTTTTTTCTTCCCTCCGGGGGCTTCTTCTATCTCCAACAGACAGCCACAGTTCACTTGACCCAGACCAACCCAGCCTTACCCAGACCCAGCCTTATCTAGACCCAGCCTTATCCAGACCCAGCTTTATCCAGACCTAGCCTTACCCAGACCCAGCCTTATCTAGACCCAGCCTTATCCAGACCCAGCTTTATCCAGACCCAGCCTTATCTAGACCCATCCTTATCCAGGCCCAGCTTTATCCAGACCCAGCCTTATCTAGACCCATCCTTATCCAGGCCCAGCTTTATCCAGACCCAGCCTTATCTAGACCCATCCTTATCCAGGCCCAGCTTTATCCAGACCCAGCCTTATCCAGACCCAGCCTTACCCAGAACCAGTCTTACCCAGCCGTTTCCTCCTAAGGAGCTGCCCTTTTTTTTTCAATTTTCCCCTAACATTACATACCCACATCTGTAGCTCAGGCCCTGAAGCAAGGATATGCATATTCTTGGTACCATTTGAAAGGTAACACTTTGAAGTTTGTGGAAATGTGAAAGGAATGTAAGAGAATATAACAATGGATCTGGTAAAAGATAATACAAGACAAAAACAAATTATTTTGTACCATCATCTTTGAAATGCAAGAGAAAGGCCATAATGTATTTTTCCAGCCCAGGTGCAATTAATAACTTTTCATGTTCAAAATTGTGCACTCTCCTCAAACAATAGCATGGTATTCTTTCACTGTAATAGCTACTGTAAATTGGACACCGATCCCGAAGAAGTTATCTAGACCCAGTCTTACCCAGCCTTACCCAGCCTTACCCAGACCCTGTCTTACCCAGCCTTACCCAGACCCAGTCTTACCCAGCCTTATCCAGACCCACCCTTCCCAGCCTAATCCAGAACCAGTTTTACCCAGTCTTACCCAGACCCAGTCTTACCCAGCCTTACCCAGACCCAGTCCTACCCAGCCTTACCCAGACCCAGTCCTACCCAGCCTTATCCAGAACCAGTTTTACCCAGTCTTATCCAGACCCAGTCTTACCCAGTCTTATCCAGACCCAGTCTTACCCAGCCTTATCCAGAACCAGTTTTACCCAGTCTTATCCAGACCCAGTCTTACCCAGTCTTATCCAGACCCAGTCTTACCCAGCCTTACCCAGACCCTGTCTTACCCAGCCTTACCCAGACCCAGTCCTACCCAGCCTTATCCAGACCCACCCTTCCCAGCCTAATCCAGAACCAGTTTTACCCAGTCTTATCCAGACCCAGTCTTACCCAGTCTTATCCAGACCCAGTTTTACCCAGTCTTATCCAGACCCAGTCTTACCCAGTCTTATCCAGACCCAGTCTTACCCAGCCTAATCCAGAACCAGTTTTACCCAGTCTTATCCAGACCCAGTCTTACCCAGCCTAATCCAGAACCAGTTTTACCCAGTCTTATCCAGGCCCAGCCTTTCCCAGCCTAATCCAGACCGTTTTACCCAACCTTATCCAGACCCAGTTTTAACCATCCTTATCCAGACCCACCCTTCCCAGCCTAATCCAGACCCAGTCTTCCCAGCCTAATCCAGACCCAGTCTTACCCAACCTTATCCAGACCCAGTTTTAACCATCCTTATCCAGACCCACCCTTCCCAGCCGAATCCAGACCCCATTTAACCCAGTCTTATCCAGACCCAGCCTTTCCCAGCCTAATCCAGCACCAGTCTTACCCAACCTTATCCAGGCCCAGTTTTACCCAGCCTTATCCAGACCCAGTGTTAACCAACCTTATCCAGACCCAGTTTTAACCATACTTATCCAGACCCACCCTTCCCAGCCTAATCCAGACCCAGTCTTACCCAGCCTAATCCAGACCCAGTCTTACCCAGCCTTATCCAGACTCAGCCTTACCCAACCTTCACCAGACCCAGCCCTGCCCAGCCTTTTAGGCTGAAAATACTGCTGTCATACTGCGTGTCATACTGCCCCAGTCTTACCCAATCTTATCCAGACCCAGCCTTTCCCAGCCTAATCCAGACCCAGTCTTATCCAATCAAGTTGCAGAAACATCTCAAGGGTGATCAATGGAAACAGGATGCATCTGAGCTTAATTTTGAGTCTCATAGCTAAAGATCTGAATACTTATGTTAATAAGGTATTTCTGTTTTTTATTTTTAATACTAATACTAATTTAATAATAATATAATTTGCGAAAATTTCTAAAAACCTGTTTTCGCTTTGTCATTATGGGGTATTGTGTATAGATTGACGAGGAAAACTATTACTTTAATGAATTTTACAATAAGGCTATTACATAACAAAATGTGGAAAAAAGTGAAGGTGTTTGAAAACTTTCCGAATGTACTGTAAATAGACACACACACTGCCCTGCTCCGTACGTGGAGGTAAAGGATAGACATATCATCCCTCTCTACAGCCTTCTTCCCTCTCTCTATCCCTCTCTCTGCTGGCCTGGTCTGTGTATCGGTTTATCTGTTAATTCCCTCTCTCCCTCTCTCCTGCCTCAGAGATCTCTCCTCTTCTCCACGAGGAGACACTTATCTTCCCATCACTGCTGAGTAATGGAATATGAAGGAACGAGAGGGGTGTGTGTGTGTGATTGTTTGTGTGTGAGTGAGTGAGTGAGTGAGTGCGTTTGTGCATGCATGCTTGTTTGTGTGTGTGCCTGCAGGAGAGAGTGTGTGTGTGTGTGTGTGTGTGTGTGTGTGTGTGTGTGTGTGTGTGTGTGTGTGTGTGTGTGTGTGTGTGTGTGTGTGTGTGTGTGTGGGTGTGTGTGTGTGTGTGTGTGTGTGTGTGTGTGTGTGTGTGTGTGTGTGTGTGTGTGTGTGTGTGTGTGTGTGTGTGTGTGCTGAAGGGAAGTGAGTAATAGTGTATGTCTTGCTGTGAGCAATGAGAGGTCCTTTCTGCTGTGTGATTTATCCTGGCCTGTTCAGAAAGCTAACATATGTATCTGATCATCAGAGCCAATATTCAGGTAGGCAGGCAGGGCTGGAGGAGAAATATGGACCAGCTCAGCTCTCCTCTACTGAAGGACAGAGCCAGGTTTTTCCCTGCACCACTTCACTAGCAAACACACACACACACACAAGTGACCACATGGACGCATGCACACACACACACACAAGGTCAGGGCAAAACAGATTAAACTGAGCTTCTGAAACCATTTTGCTGCCATTTGCTTTTATCCCACTGTTGTTCTATTCTGATGTTCTGTTGTTCTGTTGTTTTGATGTTGTATAGTTCTGTTGTTCTGATGTTCTATAGTTCTGTTGTTCTGATGTTCTGTTGTTCTGATGTTCTGTTGTTCTGTTGTTCTATAGTTCTGTTGTTCTGATGTTCTGTTGTTCTGTTGTTTTGTTGTTCTGATGTTCTGTTGTTTTGATGTTCTATAGTTCTGATTTTCTGTTGTTCTGATGTTCTGTTGTTTTGATGTTCTATAGTTCTGTTGTTCTGATGTTCTGATGTTCTGTTGTTCTGTTGTTCTGATGTTCTGTTGTTTTGATGTTCTGATGTTCTGTTGTTCTATAGTTCTATTGTTCTGATGTTCTGTTGTTTTTATGTTCTGATGTTCTGTTGTTCTGACTTTCTGATGTTCTGTTGTTTTGATGTTCTGAAGTTCTGTTGTTCTGATGTTCTGTTGTTCTGATGTTCTATAGTTCTGATTTTCTGTTGTTCTGATGTTCTGTTGTTCTGATGTTCTGTTGTTTTGATGTTCTATAGTTCTGATTTTCTGTTGTTCTGATGTTCTGTTGTTCTGTTGTTCTGATGTTCTGTTGTTTTGATGTTCTGATGTTCTGTTGTTCTGATGTTCTGTTGTTCTGATGTTCTGAAGTTCTGTTGTTTTGATGTTCTGATGTTCTGTTGTTCTGTTGTTTTGATGTTCTGTTGTTCTGATGTTCTGATGTTCTGTTGGTCTGATGTTCTGATATTCTGATATTCTGTTGTTCTGATGTTCTGATGTTCTGATATTCTGTTGTTCTGATGTTCTGTTGTTCTGATGTTCTGATGTTCTGATGTTCTATAGTTCTGTTGTTCTGATGTTCTGTTGTTTTGATGTTCTATAGTTCTATTGTTCTGATGTTCTGTTGTTTTGATGTTCTGATGTTCTGTTATTTTGATGTTCTGTTGTTCATTTGTTCTGTTGTTCTGATGTTCTGTTGTTTTGATGTTCTATAGTTCTGATGTTCTGTTGTTCTGTTGTTCTGATGTTCTGTTGTTTTGATGTTCTGAAGTTCTGTTGTTCTGATGTTCTGTTCTGTTGTTCTGATCTTCTGAAGTTCTGTTGTTCTGATGTTCTGTTGTTCTGATGTTCTGTTGTTTTGATGTTCTATAGTTCTGTTGTTCTGTTCTGTTGTTCTGATGTTCTGTTGTTTTGATGTTCATAGTTCTGATGTTCTGTTGTTCTGATGTTCTGTTGTTCTGATGTTCTGAAGTTCTGTTGATTTGATGTTCTGATGTTCTGAAGTTCTGTTGTTTTGATGTTCTGTTGTTCTGTTGTTCTGATGTTCTGTTGTTCTGATGTTCTGATATTATGTTGTTCAGATGTTCTGTTGTTCTGATGTTCTGATGTTCTATAGTTCTGTTGTTCTGATGTTCTGTTGTTTTGATGTTCTGAAGTTCTGTTGTTCTGATGTTCTGTTGTTCTGTTGTTCTGTTGTTCTGATCTTATGAAGTTCTGTTGTTCTGATGTTCTGATGTTCTGTTGTTTTGATGTTCTATAGTTCTGTTGTTCTGTTCTGTTGTTCTGATGTTCTGTTGTCTTGATGTTCTGAAGTTCTGTTGTTCTAATGTTTTGTTGTTCTGTTGTTCATTTGTTCTGTTGTTCTGATGTTCTGTTGTTTTGATGTTCTATAGTTCTGATGTTCTGTTGTTCTGTTGTTCTGATGTTCTGTTGTTCTGATGTTCTGTTGTTTTGATGTTCATAGTTCTGTTGTTCTGTTCTGTTGTTCTGATGTTCTGTTGTTTTGATGTTCTTAAGTTCTGTTGTTCTGATGTTCTGTTGTTCTGTTGTTCTGATGTTCTGATGTTCTGTTGTTCTGTTGTTCTGATGTTCTGTTGTTTTTATGTTCTATAGTTCTGTTGTTCTGATGTTCTGTTGTTCTGATGTTCTGATATTCTGATGTTCTGATGCTCTGATGTTCGTATATTCTGTTGTTCTGATGTTCTGTTGTTCTGATGTTCTGATGTTCATTTGTTCTGTTGTTCTGATGTTCTGTTGTTTTGATGTTCTATAGTTCTGATGTTCTGTTGTTCTGTTGTTCTGATGTTCTGTTGTTTTGATGTTCTGAAGTTCTGTTGTTCTGATGTTCTGTTGTTCTGATGTTCTGTTGTTTTGATGTTCTATAGTTCTGTTGTTCTGTTCTGATATTCTGATGTTCTGATGTTCTATAGTTCTGTTGTTCTGATGTTCTGTTGTTTTGATGTTCTATAGTTCTGTTGTACTGATGTTCTGTTGTTTTGATGTTCTGTTGTTCATTTGTTCTGTTGTTCTGATGGTCTGTTGTTTTGATGTTCTATAGTTCTGATGTTCTGTTGTTCTGATGTTCTGTTGTTTTGATGTTCTGAAGTTCTGTTGTTCTGATGTTCTGTTGTTCTGATCTTCTGAAGTTCTGTTGTTCTGATGTTCTGTTGTTCTGATGTTCTGTTGTTTTGATGTTCTATAGTTCTGTTGTTCTGTTCTGTTGTTCTGATGTTCTGTTGTTTTGATGTTCATAGTTCTGATGTTCTGTTGTTCTGATGTTCTGTTGTCTTGATGTTCTGAAGTTCTGTTGTTCTGATGTTTTGTTGTTCCGTTGTTCCGTTGTTCTGATGTTCTGAAGTTCTGTTGTTCTGTTGTTCTGTTGTTCTGATGTTCTGATGTTCTGATATTCTGATATTCTGTTGTTCTGATGTTCTGATGTTCTGATATTCTGTTGTTCTGATGTTCTGTTGTTCTGATGTTCTGATGTTCTATAGTTCTGTTGTTCTGATGTTCTGTTGTTTTGATGTTCTATAGTTCTGTTGTTCTGATGTTCTGTTGTTCTGAAGTTCTGTTGTTTTGATGTTCTGATGTTCTGTTGTTCTGTTGTTTTGATGTTCTGTTGTTCTGTTGTTCTGATGTTCTGATGTTCTGTTGTTCTGATGTTCTGATATTCTGATATTCTGTTGTTCTGATGTTCTGATATTCTGTTGTTCTGATGTTCTGTTGTTCTGATGTTCTATAGTTCTGTTGTTCTGATGTTCTGTTGTTTTGATGTTCTATAGTTCTGTTGTTCTGATGTTCTGTTGTTTTGATGTTCTGATGTTCTGTCGTTTTGATGTTCTGTTGTTCATTTGTTCTGTTGTTCTGTTGTTCTGTTGTTCTGTTGTTCTGATGTTCTGATATTCTGTTGTTCTGATGTTCTGATGTTCTGATGTTCTATAGTTCTGTTGTTCTGATGTTCTGTTGTTCTGATGTTCTGAAGTTTTGATGTTCTATAGTTCTGTTGTTCTGTTCTGTTGTTCTTATGTTCTGTTGTTTTGATGTTCATAGTTCTGGTGTTCTGTTGCTCTGATGTTCTGTTGTTCTGATGTTCTGAAGTTCTGATGTTTTGATGTTCTGATGTTCTGTTGTTCTGTTGTTTTGATGTTCTGTTGTTCTGTTGTTCTGATGTTCTGATGTTCTGTTGTTCTGATGTTCTGATATTCTGATACTCTGTTGTTCTGATGTTCTGATGTTCTGATGTTCTGTTGTTTTGATTTTCTATAATTCTGATGTTCTGTTGTTCTGTTGTTCTGATGTTCTGTTGTTCTGATCTTCTGAAGTTCTGTTGTTCTGATGTTCTGTTGTTCTGATGTTCCGTTGTTTTGATGTTCTATAGTTCTGTTGTTTTGTTCTGTTCTGTTGTTCTGATGTTCTGTTGTTTTGATGTTCATAGTTCTGTTGTTCTGATGTTCTGAAGTTCTGTTGTTCTGATGTTCTGAAGTTCTGTTGTTTTGATGTTCTGATGTTCTGTTGTTCTGTTGTTCTGAAGTTCTGTTGTTCTGATGTTCTGATGTTCTGATATTCTGTTGTTCTGATGTTCTGTTGTTCTGATGTTCTGATGTTCTATAGTTCTGTTGTTCTGATGTTCTGTTGTTTTGATGTTCTGTTGTTCATTTGTTCTGTTGTTCTGATGTTCTGAGGTTTTGATGTTCTATAGTTCTGATGTTCTGTTGTTCTGTTGTTCTGAAGTTCTGTTGTTCTGATGTTCTGATGTTCTGTTGTTCTGATGTTCTGATATTCTGATGTTCTGATGTTCTGATGTTCTATAGTTCTTTTGTTCTGATGTTCTGTTGTTTTGATGTTCTGTTGTTCTGATGTTCTGAAGTTCTGTTGTTCTGATGTTCTGAAGTTCTGTTGTTTTGATGTTCTGATGTTCTGTTGTTCTGTTGTTCTGAAGTTCTGTTGTTCTGATGTTCTGATGTTCTGTTGTTCTGATGTTCTGATATTCTGATGTTCTGATGTTCCGATGTTCTGATATTCTGTTGATCTGATGTTCTGTTGTTCTGATGTTCTGATGTTCTATAGTTCTGTTGTTCTGATGTTCTGTTGTTTTTATGTTCTATAGTTCTGTTGTTCTGATGTTCTGTTGTTTTGATGTTCTGATGTTCTGTTGTTCTGTTGTTCTGATGTTCTGTTGTTTTGATGTTCTGTTGTTCTGATGTTCTGTTGTTTTGATGTTCTATAGTTCTGATGTTCTGTTGTTCTGATGTTCAGTTGTTTTGATGTTCTGAAGTTCTGTTGTTCTGTTGTTCTGATCTTCTGAAGATCTGTTGTTCTGATGTTCTGTTGTTTTGATGTTCTGTTGTTTTGATGTTCTATAGTTCTGTTGTTTTGATGTTCTATAGTTCTGTTGTTCTGATGTTCTGTTGTTCTGTTGTTCTGTTGTTCTGTTGTTCTGTTGTCTTGATGTTCTATAGTTCTGTTGTTCTGATGTTCTGTTGTTTTGATGTTCATAGTTCTGATGTTCTGATGTTCTGTTGTCTTGATGTTCTGAAGTTCTGTTGTTCTGATGTTCTGTTGTTCTGTTGTTTTGATGTTCTGAAGTTCTGTTGTTCTGATGTTCTGCTGTTCTGATGTTCTGTTGTTTTGATGTTCTGTTGTTTTGATGTTCTGTTGTTCTGATGTTCTGTTGTTCTGTTGTTCTGATCTTCTGAAGTTCTGTTGTTCTGATGTTCTGTTGTTCTGATGTTCTGTTGTTTTGATGTTCTATAGTTCTGTTGTTCTGTTCTGTTGTTCTGATGTTCTGTTGTTTTGATGTTCATGGTTCTGAAGTTCTGTTGTTTTGATGTTCTGATGTTCTGTTGTTCTGTTGTTTTGATGTTCTGTTGTTCTGTTGTTCTGATGTTCTGATGTTCTGATGTTCTGATATTCTGATGTTCTGATGTTCTGATATTCTGTTGTTCTGATGTTCTGTTGTTCTGATGTTAAAATGTTCTATAGTTCTGTTGTTCTGATGTTCTGTTGTTTTGATGTTCTATCGTTCTGTTGTTCTGATGTTCTGTTGTTTTGATGTTCTGATGTTCTGTTGTTGTGTTGTTCTGATGTTCTGTTGTTTTGATGTTCTGTTGTTCATTTGTTCTGTTGTTCTGATGTTCTGTTGTTTTGATGTTCTATAGTTCTGATGTTCTGTTGTTCTGTTGTTCTGATGTTCTGTTGTTTTTGATGTTCTGAAGTTCTGTTGTTCTGATGTTCTGTTGTTCTGTTGTTCTGATCTTCTGAAGTTCTGTTGTTCTGATGTTCTGTTGTTCTGATGTTCTGTTGTTTTGATGTTCTATAGTTCTGTTGTTCTGTTCTGTTGTTCTGATGTTCTGTTGTTTTGATGTTCATAGTTCGGATGTTCTGTTGTTCTGATGTTCTGTTGTCTTGATGTTCTGAAGTTCTGCTGTTCTGATGTTCTGTTGTTCTGTTGTTCTGATGTTCTGAAGTTCTGTTGTTCTGATGTTCTGTTGTTCTGATGTTCTGTTGTTTTGATGTTCTATAGTTTTGTTGTTCTGATGTTCTGAAGTTCTGTTGTTCTGACATTCTGTTGTTCTGATGTTCTGTTGTTTTGATGTTCTATAGTTATGTTGTTCTGATGTTCTGTTGTTCTGTTGTTCTGTTGTCTTGATGTTCTATAGTTCTGTTGTTCTGATGTTCTGTTGTTTTGATGTTCTGATGTTCTGTCGTTTTGATGTTATGTTGTTCATTTGTTCTGTTGTTCTGTTGTTCTGTTGTTCTGATGTTCTGTTGTTCTGATGTTCTGATGTTCTGTTGTTCATTTGTTCTGTTGTTCTGTTGTTCTGATGTTCTGATGTTCTGTTGTTCTGATGTTCTGATGTTCTGATATTCTGTGGTTCTGATGTTCTGTTGTTTTGATGTTCTATAGTTCTGTTGTTCTGATGTTCTGTTGTTCTGATGTTCTGATGTTTTGATGTTCTATAGTTCTGTTGTTCTGTTCTGTTGTTCTGATGTTCTGTTGTTTTGATGTTCATAGTTCTGATGTTCTGTTGTTCTGATGTTCTGTTGTTCTGATGTTCTGAAGTTCTGTTGTTTTGATGTTCTGATGTTCTGTTGTTCTGTTGTTTTGATGTTCTGTTGTTCTGTTGTTCTGTTGTTCTGATGTTCTGATGTTCTGTTGTTCTGATGTTCTGATATTCTGATATTCTGTTGTTCTGATGTTCTGATGTTCTGATATTCTGTTGTTTTGATTTCCTATAATTCTGATGTTCTGTTGTTCTGATCTTCTGAAGTTCTGTTATTCTGATGTTCTGTTGTTCTGATGTTCCGTTGTTTTGATGTTCTATAGTTCTGTTGTTCTGTTCTGTTGTTCTGATGTTCTGTTGTTTTGATGTTCATAGTTCTGTTGTTCTGATGTTCTGAAGTTATGTTGTTCTGATGTTCTGAAGTTCTGTTGTTCTGAAGTTCTGTTGTTCTGATGTTCTGATGTTCTGTTGTTCTGATGTTCTGATATTCTGATGTTCTGATGTTCTGATGTTCTGATATTCTGTTGTTCTGATGTTCTGTTGTTCTGATGTTCTAATGTTCTATAGTTCTGTTGTTCTGATGTTCTGTTGTTTTGATGTTCTATAGTTCTGTTGTTCTGATGTTCTGTTGTTTTGATGTTCTGATGTTCTGTTGTTCTGATGTTCTGTTGTTTTGATGTTCTGTTGTTCATTTGTTCTGATGTTCTGTTGTTTTGATGTTCTATAGTTCTGATGTTCTGTTGTTCTGTTGTTCTGATGTTCTGTTGTTTTGATGTTCTGAAGTTCTGTTGTTCTGTTGTTCTGTTGTTCTGATCTTCTGAAGTTCTGTTGTTTTGATGTTCTGTTGTTCTGATGTTCTGTTGTTCTGTTGTTCTGTTGTCTTGATGTTCTATAGTTCTGTTGTTCTGATGTTCTGTTGTTTTGATGTTCTGATGTTCTGTCGTTTTGATGTTATGTTGTTCATTTGTTCTGTTTTTCTGTTGTTCTGTTGTTCTGTTGTTCTGATGTTCTGATGTTCTGTTGTTCATTTGTTCTGTTGTTCTGTTGTTCTGATGTTCTGTTGTTCTGATGTTCTGATGTTCTGATATTCTGTGGTTCTGATGTTCTGTTGTTTTGATGTTCTATAGTTCTGTTGTTCTGTTGTTCTGTTGTTCTGATGTTCTGATGTTTTGATGTTCTATAGTTCTGTTGTTCTGTTCTGTTGTTCTGATGTTCTGTTGTTTTGATGTTCATAGTTCTGATGTTCTGTTGTTCTGATGTTCTGTTGTTCTGATGTTCTGAAGTTCTGTTGTTTTGATGTTCTGATGTTCTGTTGTTCTGTTGTTTTGATGTTCTGTTGTTCTGTTGTTCTGTTGTTCTGATGTTCTGATGTTCTGTTGTTCTGATGTTCTGATATTCTGATATTCTGTTGTTCTGATGTTCTGATGTTCTGATATTCTGTTGTTTTGATTTCCTATAATTCTGATGTTCTGTTGTTCTGTTGTTCTGATGTTCTGTTGTTCTGATCTTCTGAAGTTCTGTTATTCTGATGTTCTATTGTTCTGATGTTCCGTTGTTTTGATGTTCTATAGTTCTGTTGTTCTGTTCTGTTGTTCTGATGTTCTGTTGTTTTGATGTTCATAGTTCTGTTGTTCTGATGTTCTGAAGTTCTGTTGTTCTGATGTTCTGAAGTTCTGTTGTTCTGAAGTTCTGTTGTTCTGATGTTCTGATGTTCTGTTGTTCTGATGTTCTGATATTCTGATGTTCTGATGTTCTGATATTCTGTTGTTCATTTGTTCTGATGTTCTGTTGTTTTGATGTTCTATAGTTCTGATGTTCTGTTGTTCTGTTGTTCTGATGTTCTGTTGTTTTGATGTTCTGAAGTTCTGTTGTTCTGTTGTTCTGTTGTTCTGATCTTCTGAAGTTCTGTTGTTCTGATGTTCTGTTGTTCTGATGTTCTGTTGTTCTGTTGTTCTGTTGTCTTGATGTTCTATAGTTCTGTTGTTCTGATGTTCTGTTGTTTTGATGTTCTGATGTTCTGTCGTTTTGATGTTATGTTGTTCATTTGTTCTGTTTTTCTGTTGTTCTGTTGTTCTGTTGTTCTGTTGTTCTGATGTTCTGATGTTCTGTTGTTCATTTGTTCTGTTGTTCTGTTGTTCTGATGTTCTGATGTTCTGTTGTTCTGATGTTCTGATGTTCTGATATTCTGTGGTTCTGATGTTCTGTTGTTTTGATGTTCTATAGTTCTGTTGTTCTGATGTTCTGTTGTTCTGATGTTCTGATGTTTTGATGTTCTATAGTTCTGTTGTTCTGTTCTGTTGTTCTGATGTTCTGTTGTTTTGATGTTCATAGTTCTGATGTTCTGTTGTTCTGATGTTCTGTTGTTCTGATGTTCTGAAGTTCTGTTGTTTTGATGTTCTGATGTTCTGTTGTTCTGTTGTTTTGATGTTCTGTTGTTCTGTTGTTCTGTTGTTCTGATGTTCTGATGTTCTGTTGTTCTGATGTTCTGATATTCTGATATTCTGTTGTTCTGATGTTCTGATGTTCTGATATTCTGTTGTTTTGATTTCCTATAATTCTGATGTTCTGTTGTTCTGTTGTTCTGATGTTCTGTTGTTCTGATCTTCTGAAGTTCTGTTATTCTGATGTTCTATTGTTCTGATGTTCCGTTGTTTTGATGTTCTATAGTTCTGTTGTTCTGTTCTGTTGTTCTGATGTTCTGTTGTTTTGATGTTCATAGTTCTGTTGTTCTGATGTTCTGAAGTTCTGTTGTTCTGTTGTTCTGATGTTCTGATGTTCTGTTGTTCTGATGTTCTGATATTCTGATGTTCTGATGTTCTGTTGTTCTGATGTTCTGATATTCTGATGTTCTGATGTTCTGATGTTCTGATATTCTGTTGTTCTGATGTTCTGTTGTTCTGATGTTCTGATGTTCTATAGTTCTGTTGTTCTGATATTCTGTTGTTTTGATGTTCTATAGTTCTGTTGTTCTGATGTTCTGTTGTTTTGATGTTCTGAAGTTCTGTTGTTCTGTTGTTCTGTTGTTCTGATCTTCTGAAGTTCTGTTGTTCTGATGTTCTGTTGTTCTGATGTTCTGTTGTTTTGATGTTCTATAGTTCTGTTGTTTTGATGTTCTATAGTTCTGTTGTTCTGATGTTCTGTTGTTCTGTTGTTCTGTTGTCTTGATGTTCTATAGTTCTGTTGTTCTGATGTTCTGTTGTTTTGATGTTCATAGTTCTGATGTTCTGTTGTTCTGATGTTCTGTTGTCTTGATGTTCTGAAGTTCTGTTGTTCTGATGTTCTGTTGTTCTGTTGTTCTGATGTTCTGAAGTTCTGTTGTTCTGATGTTCTGCTGTTCTGATGTTCTGTTGTTTTGATGTTCTATAGTTCTGATGTTCTGTTGTTCTGTTGTTTTGATGTTCTGTTGTTTTGATGTTCTGAAGTTCTGTTGTTCTGATGTTCTGTTGTTCTGTTGTTCTGATCTTCTGAAGTTCTGTTGTTCTGATGTTCTGTTGTTCTGATGTTCTGTTGTTTTGATGTTCTATAGTTCTGTTGTTCTGTTCTGTTGTTCTGATGTTCTGTTGTTTTGATGTTCATAGTTCTGAAGTTCTGTTGTTTTGATGTTCTGATGTTCTGTTGTTCTGTTGTTTTGATGTTCTATAGTTCTGTTGTTCTGTTGTTTTGATGCTCTGTTGTTCTGTTGTTCTGATGTTCTATAGTTCTGTTGTTCTTATGTTCTGTTGTCCTTATGTTCTGATGTTCTGTTGTTCTGTTGTTTTGATGCTCTGTTGTTCTGATGTTCTGATGTTCTGAAGTTCTGTTGTTCTGATATTCTGTTGTTCTGATGTTCTGTTGTTTTGATGTTCAATAGTTCTGTTGTTCTGAAGTTCTGTTGTTCTGATGTTCTGATATTCTGTTGTTCTGATGTTCTGATGTTTTGTTTATCCCTGCATTTTGTGTTGTCTATTTAGTGTCAGTTTGTATTAGGGGTCTGGTGTGGTGGATGGAGGGTTTACACTGCATGGTCTGGTGTGGTGGATGGAGGGTTTACACTGCATGTTCTGGTGTGGTGGATGGAGGGTTTACACTGCATGTTCTGGTGTGGTGGATGGAGGGTTTACACTGCATGGTCTGGTGTGGTGGATGGAGGGTTTACACTGCATGTTCTGGTGTGGTGGATGGAGGGTTTACACTGCATGATCTAGTGTGTTGGATGGAGGGTGTATACTGAATGATCTAGTGTGTTGGATGGAGGGTGTATACTGAATGATCTAGTGTGGTGGATGGAGGGTTTATACTGAATGATCTAGTGTGGTGGATGGAGGGTTTATACTGAATGATCTAGTGTGGTGGATGGAGGGTTTATACTGAATGATCTAGTGTGGTGGATGGAGGGTTTACACTGAATAGTGTGTCCTCCTAAACCATTAATTAATGTATTTTGTATTTATGGCCATCCAGCATAGTGACCCACTAGGGAGAAGGCTAAGCACTACTGTCAGCATGCAACACACACACATGCACGCAGGCAGGCATGCAGGCAGGCAGGCACGCAGGCAGGCAGGCAGGCAGGCAGGCAGGCAGGCAGAGGCAGGCAGGCAGGCAGGCAGGCAGGGCAGGCAGGCAGGCAGGCACAGACAGACAGACAGACAGACAGACAGACAGACAGACAGACAGACAGACAGACAGACAGACAGACAGACAGACAGACAGACAGACAGACATACAGTGATATGCCTAGAATGCACATGGAGCGCCAAGCAGATGGAATTTGATGATTTTAAAACGGAAGAATAAATCCTCTAACTAATAACAATGCACAGTGCGGAGAGCCACATCTCCTCCCCATATTAACACAGCTATGGTGACTGGCCCAGCTGTGTGTGTGTGTGTGTGTGTGTGTGTGTGTGTGTGTGTGTGTGTGTGTGTGTGTGTGTGTGTGTGTGTGTGTGTGTGTGTGTGTGTGTGTGTGTGTGTGTGTGTGTGTGTGTGTGTGTGTGTGTGTGTGTGTGTGTGTGTGTGTGTGTGTGTGTGTGTGTGTGTGTGTTGCATGCTGACTGTAGTGCATAGCCTTCTCCCTAGTGGGTCACTACGCTGGATGGCCGTAAATACAAAGACTTTAATTAACGGTTTAGGAGGACACACTATGTTTGTGTGTGTGTGTTTGCGTGTGTGTATGTTTGTGTGTTTGCGTGTGTGTGTGTGTGACATATTCAGAGAAACACACGTTTGTGCAAGTGTTCCTGCTTGCCAGCCTGCATGCCTCTATGTACATATGCGTGCACATACGTGTGTGTGTCCTTTAGCATGTTTATGTTGCGTACATACAGTGGCTGGCAGGGTTCAGCTGTGTGCCAGTCGCTACCTGCCTGACATTCATCACCAGGGGAGACTTGAAGATACGGGCAGACAGATCATCCATAAAAACATTCAAAACAACTTCATTCAGGTAGACTGGAGTCTTATAGAACTCACTACCTCTGTCAGGATGCAATCAGAATAACCTACAGGCGTGAAATAGAGCCAGCCATACAACGTCTGAATCAGGAACTAAATCTGTCTCTCAGAGTTGGAGATGAGGCTGGATGGAGGGATGGAAGGATGAGAAAACGAGTGTACAGTGCTGCTGCCACAGTGACTCCACACAGAGAGCGCGGTGTTATAACAGTGTTATAGTACTGAGTGTGTCCCAAATTGCACCCTATTCCCTATGTAGTGCACTTCTTTTGACCAAGGCCATAGGGTTCTGGTCAAACGGAGTGTACTATATAGGAAATACAGTGCCATTTGGGACGTAGCTCTGGTGTGGATTTTCTCTCTGTTAGGTTCAATGATTCCATGTTTTAGGAGAAGAACCTGTTCAAAATAGTTGAAGAGGTGACGCAAACTACCAAAGTATTCAGAAAACATTCCAAACTACGAAGGTATTTACAACATTCAAACAACCAAAGTATTCAAAACATTCAAACTACCAAGGTATTCACAAAACATTCCAAACTACGAAGGTATTTACAACATTCAAACAACCAAAGTATTCCAAACATTCAAACTACCAAGGTTTTCACAAAACATTCCAAACTACGAAGGTATTTACAACATTCAAACAACCAAAGTATTCCAAACATTCAAACTACCAAGGTATTCACAAAACATTCCAAACTACAAAAGTATTTACAACATTCAAACTACCAAAGTATTCCAAACATGCCAAGTACACTAGCTTTTTGGTAGAGCACGACACTGCTGGGGACACCCATACAAATAATGTACGCATTCGCTTATATACTGTGTCACTAAATGGCTTGTTTTATATTATGTATCAGAGATCTAGTGTTTATTAATTAACATTACTATCAGGGTCTTCTGCCTTTC
>NC_088213.1:20702908-20719196 GCF_036934945.1 Oncorhynchus masou masou | reverse complement strand
CACTACATCATGTGTATACAGTACAACTACCATCCACCCTGACCCAGCTACACTACATCATGTATAGACAACTACCATCCACCCTGAACCAGCTACACTACATCATGTGTATACAACTCCCATCCACCCTGACCCAGCTACACTACATCATGTGTATACAACTCCCATCCACCCTGACCCAGCTACACTACATCATGTATATACAACTCCCATCCACCCTGACCCAGCTACACTACATCATGTGTATACAACTCCCATCCACCCTGACCCAGCTACACTACATCATGTGTATACAACTCCCATCCACCCTGACCCAGCTACACTACATCATGTATATACAACTACCATCCACCCTGACCCAGCTACCATCCACCCTGACCCAGCTACATGTATATACAACTACCATCCACCCTGACCCAGCTACACTACATCATGTATATACTACCATCCACCCTACCCAGCTACACTACATCATCACCCTCCACCCTGACCCAGCTACATTACATCATGTTTATACAGTACAACTACCATCCACCCTGACCCAGCTACACTACATCATGTATATACAACTACCATCCACCCTGACCCAGCTACACTACATCATGTATATACAGTACAACTAGCCATCCACCCTGACCCAGCTACACTACATCATGTTTATATAACTATCATCCACCCTGACCCAGCTACACTACATCATGTATATACAGTACAACTACCATCCACCCTGACCCAGCTACACTACATCATGTATATACAACTACCATCCACCCTGACCCAGCTACACTGCATTATGTATATACAACTACCATCCACCCTGACCCTGCTACACTACATCATGTGTATATAACTACCATCCACCCTGACCCAGCTACACTACATCATGTATATACAACTACCATCCACCCTGACCCAGCTACACTACATCATGTATATACAACTCCCATCCACCCTGACCCAGCTACACTACATCATGTATATAGAGTACAACTACCATCAACCCTGACCCAGCTACACTACATCATGTATATACAGTACAACTACCATCCACACTGACCCAGCTACACTACATCATGTATATACAGTACAACTACCATCCACCCTGACCCAGCTACACTACATCATGTATATACAGTACAACATCATGTACCATCCACCCTGACCCACACACCATGACAGCTACACTACATCATGTACAACTACCATCCACCCTGACCAGCTACACTACATCATGTATATACATGTGTATACAACTCCCATCCACCCTGACCCAGCTACACTACATCATGTATATACAACTCCCATCCACCCTGACCCAGCTACACTACATCATGTATATACAACTCCCATCCACCCTGACCCAGCTACACTACATCATGTGTATACAACTCCCATCCACCCTGACCCAGCTACACTACATCATGTATATACAACTACCATCCACCCTGACCCAGCTACACTACATCATGTGTATATAACTACCATCCACCCTGACCCAGCTACACTACATCATGTGTATACAACTACCATCCACCCTGACCCAGCTACACTACATCATGTGTATATAACTACCATCCACCCTGACCCAGCTACACTACATCATGTATATACAACTCCCATCCAACCTGACCCAGCTACACTACATCATGTGTATACAACTCCCATCCACCCTGACCCAGCTACACTACATCATGTATATACAGTACAACTACCATCCACCCTGACCCAGCTACACTACATCATGTATATATCCACCCTGACCCAGCTACAACTCATGTATATACCATCCACCCCCTGACCCAGCTACACTACATCATGTATATACAGTACAACTACCATCCACCCTGACCCAGCTACACTGCATCATGTGTATACAACTCCCATCCACCCTGACCCAGCTACACTACATCCTGTATATACAACTACCATCCACCCTGAACCAGCTACACTACATCATGTGTATACAGTACAACTACCATCCACCCTGACCCAGCTACACTACATCATGTATAGACAACTACCATCCACCCTGAACCAGCTACACTACATCATGTGTATACAACTCCCATCCACCCTGACCCAGCTACACTACATCATGTGTATACAACTCCCATCCACCCTGACCCAGCTACACTACATCATGTATATACAACTCCCATCCACCCTGACCCAGCTACACTACATCATGTGTATACAACTCCCATCCACCCTGACCCAGCTACACTACATCATGTGTATACAACTCCCATCCACCCTGACCCAGCTACACTACATCATGTATATACAACTACCATCCACCCTGACCCAGCTACACTACATCATGTATATACAACTACCATCCACCCTGACCCAGCTACACTTCATCATGTACAGTTGAAGTCTGAAGTTTACATACACCTTAGCCAAATACATTTAAACTCAGTTTTTCACAATTCCTGACTTTTAATCCGAGTAATAATTCCCTGTCTTAGGTCAGTTAGGATCACCACCTTGTTTTAAGACTGTGAAATGTCAGAATAATAGTATAGAGAATGATTTATTTCAGTTTTTATTTCTTTCATCACATTCCCAGTGGGTCAGAAGATTACATACAGTCAATTCGTACTTGGTAGCGTTGCCTCTATATTGTTTAACTTGGGTAAAACGTTTCGGGTAGCCTCCCACAAGCTTCCCACAATAAGTTGGGTGAATTTTGGCCCATTCCTCCTGACAGAGCTGGTGTAACTGAATCAGGTTTTTAGGCCTCCTTGCTCACACATGCTTTTTTAGTTCTGCCCACAAATGTTCTATAGGATTGAGGTCAGGGCTTTTTGTTGGCTACTCCAATACCTTGACTTTGTTGTCCTTAAGCCATTTTGCCAAAACTTTGGAAGTATGCTTGGGGTCATTGTCCATTTGGAAGACCTATTTGTGACCAAGCTTCAACTTCCTGACTGATGTCCTTAGATTTTGCTTCATCTATTTTGTGAAGTGTACCAGTCCCTCCCGCAGCAAAGCACCCCCACAACATGATGCTGCCACCCCCGTGTTTCACGGTTATGATGGTGTTCTCCGGCTTGCAAGCCTCCTCCTTTCTCCTCCAAACAAAACAATGGACTTTATGGCCATTTTTGTTTCATCAGACCAGAGGACATTTCTCCAAAAAGTACAATCTTTGTCCCCATGTGCAGTTGCAAACTGTAGTCTGGCTATTTAATGGCGGTTTTTGAGCAGTGGCTTCTTTCTTGCTGAGCGTTCTTTCGGGTTATGTCAATATAGGACTCGTTTTACTGTGGCTATAGATGTCTTTGTACTTGTTTCCTCCAGCATCTTCACAAGGTCCTTTGCTGTTGTTCTGGGATTGAACTAGAGTTAGTCTCTACAGAGTCATCACTATACAACAGGTCTGAACTAGAGTGGGTCTCTACAGAGTCATCACTATACAACAGGTCTGAACTAGAGTGGGTCTCTACAAAGTCATCACTATACAACAGGTCTGAACTAGAGTTAGTCTCTACAGAGTCATCACTATACAACAGGTCTGAACTAGAGTTAGTCTCTACAGAGTCATCACTATACAACAGGTCTGAACTATACAACAGGTCTGAACTAGAGTCCTCTAGAGTCAGTCTCTACAGAGTCATCACTATACAACAGGTCTGAACTAGAGTTAGTCTCTACAGAGTCATCACTATACAACAGGTCTGAACTAGAGTTAGTCTCTCACAGAGTCATCACTATACAATACAGGTCTGAACTAGATCACTATACAACAGTCAGTCTCTACAGAGTCATCACTATACAACAGGTCTGAACTAGAGTTAGTCTCTACAGAGTCATCACTATACAACAGGTCTGAACTAGAGTCAGTCTCTACAGAGTCATCACTATACAACAGGTCTGAACTAGAGTTAGTCTCTACAGAGTCATCACTATACAACAGGTCTGAACTAGAGTTAGTCTCTACAGAGTCATCACTATACAACAGGTCTGAACTAGAGTCAGTCTCTACAGAGTCATCACTATACAACAGGTCAGAACTAGAGTCAGTCTCTACAGAGTCATCATTATACAACAGGTCTGAACTAGAGTTAGTCTCTACAGAGTCATCACTATACAACAGGTCTGAACTAGAGTCAGTCTCTACAGAGTCATCACTATACAACAGGTCTGAACTAGAGTCAGTCTCTACAGAGTCATCACTATACAACAGGTCTGAAGTCTCACTGCTCTGCTTAGTGGCTGTCTCTGGAATCTCAATAGGACCTGAGAGAGACTGAGATACAGCCTACTGTCTGTTGAAGTGTGTGTCTGTGTGTGTCTGTATGCTCCTGTGTGTGCCTGTGTGTGGTTCTATGCGTGTGTATGTGTGTGTGTGTGCCTGTGTGTGTGTGTGTGTGTGTGTGTGTGTGTGTGTGTGTGTGTGTGTGTGTGTGTGTGTGTGTGTGTGTGTGTGTGTGTGTGTGTGTGTGTGTGTGTGTGTGTGTGTGTGTGTGTGTGTCTGTGTGTGTAAGTCTCTAACAGCAGTATAAGATGAGCTACAGTGTGAGGGCTCAGTTATACTACCTCTGGACTTATAGTCCTCTACTTTCCCAGAGATCTGGACCCACATTACAATGCAAGGCACTGACACACTCTCACTCTCCTCATTCACTCTCTTGTCTATCTCCCCTCCATCTCTTCTCTCTCCTCGTTCACTTTCTTTTCTCTCGCTCCTCTCTCACATCACTCTCTACTGCTTCATCTTTCACTTCACTCTCTCGTCTTTCTCTCCTCTCTCTCCTCTCTCGCTTCACTCTCTCTTCTCTTTCTCTCTCTCTCTCTCTCTCTCTCTCTCTCTCTCTCTCTCCTCTCTCGCTTCACTCTCTCCTCTCTCCCCTCTCTCTCACCTCTCTTTCTTCACTCTCTCCTCACTTGCTTCACTCTCTCTCCTCTCTTATTTCACTCTCTCTCCTAGCTCTCTCCTCTCTCTCCTATCTCTCGCTTCACTCTCTCTCTTCTCTCTCTTCTCAGTTCAATTAAATTATTACTTACATTGTCAAAGTATACATATTGAAAAAAATATTAATAAAATAAACAAATATATATATTTATATATAAATAAATGGTGGGACCAACAGCAATAATAATAGTAGTAGTGGACATGGGATTACCATTAACAACAACTACAACAACAATATTAATGAGAACAACAATACATTAAAGCAATGGTAGTAGACCAGTGTCAACATGACTGAGAAGACACATGACATGGTATGAAAGACAAAACAAAACAAGATTGGAAATATTATCGACATTACTTTGCACTTTTCACTGGCTGTCCATCAGGTTGTGACAGGAGGACACATATTTTGCTGCCAAAACTGCACATTTTGACTTTTCACCCAATTCTCTCTTCCTCTTTCTGCTCCTTCTCTATCTACTTTCTCTCTTCCCCTTTCTCCTCCATCTCTATCTACTTTCTCTCTTCCCCTTTCTCCTCCTTCTCTATCTACTTTCTCTCTTCCCCTTTCTCCTCCTTCTCTATCTACTTTCTCTCTTCCCCTTTCTCCTCTTTCTCTATCTACTTTATCTCTTTCTCTTTCTACTCCCTCTCTATCTACTTTCTCTCTTCCGCTTTCTCCTCCTTCTCTATCTACTTTCTCTCTTCCCCTTTCTCCTCCTTCTCTATCTACTTTCTCTCTTCCCCTTTCTCCTCCTTCTCTATCTACTTTCTCTCTTCCCCTTTCTCCTCCTTCTCTATCTACTTTCTCTCTTCCCCTTTCTCCTCCTTCTCTATCTACTTTCTGTCTTCCCCTTTCTCCTCCTTCTCTATCTACTTTCTCTCTTCCGCTTTCTCCTCCTTCTCTATCTACTTTCTCTCTTCCCCTTTCTCCTCCTTCTCTATCTACTTTCTCTCTTCCCCTTTCTCCTCCTTCTCTATCTACTTTCTCTCTTCCCTTTCCCCCTTTTCTTCCCTCTCCACCCTCTTTTTGTTCTCTCTCTTTCTCCTTCCCATCTTTCTTACTCCTTTGTCATTGTGAGGTGGTGCTGATGGGCAGAGATCCTTCTCCTGGTCCTGGATCAGTGTGGAAGGAAGCCAACTGTCACCATCTTTGATGACGTCGTCATTAGGAGACAAAGACACACCAGCTCCTTCCTGCAGTGTCCCAAATGAAACCCTTTAGGAGACAGGCCCGGTAACATCAGTAGCAGGCCTGTAGAGTGATGACTGGAGAGGGCTGCAGATATGAACCTCAGACACACATGAAGGATGTGGTTTAATAGGGTGATCTCTATAATGTGAACGGTAGCCATGGATGTTGTATCTCAGTGCTATATGCCTCATACATATGTTAATATGGATATGGGTGAATCTAGTTGGCCACACAGAGACTGTGATAAGACTATGGATGATGCCACACTGCCGTTTACTCAGATAGAATATTAACAACATGCACACAGTGACTGTACACACACATGCTGCCATCCACAATACACATACACAGAAAGGTACACACACACACTCACACAAGCAAACACATGCACGCACGCACGCACGCACGTACACACACACACACACACACACACACACACACACACACACACACACACACACACACACACACACACACACACACACACACACACACACACACACACACACACACACACACACACACACACACACACACACACTCGCACACGCACGCACACAGACATACACACACGACAGCCTGGCTGGGTTCCACAGTCTGTTCCACTCACCCCATGCTGAGCCTGTGTGTGGTGCCCAGATAGACAGGGAGGGAGGGAGGGAGGGAGGGAGGGAGGGAGGGAGGGAGGGAGGGAGGGAGGGAGGGGGAGGGAGGGAGGGGGAGGGAGGGAGGGAGGGAGGGAGGGAGGGAGGGAGGGGGGAGACAGGGAGAATAATGAGCATGATGCCATATTCATCCATCTCATCCCTCTGTTCTTCTGAATATGAAAACCAGACTGGTCAATAGACATCAATGACTCCCCTCCCCCTTCAATTGTGGCTTGGGAAGGGAGGGTGGGATGGAGGGATATGGAGAATGATGGAGGGAGGAAGGGAGAGAGAGAGAGGAGTGATGGAGGGATGGTTGGAGGAAAATATACTGTATATAGAAGGAGGGAGGCAGGGAGGGAGGGAGGAGGAAAGGAGGGTGGGAGGGAGGAGGAAAAGAGGGTGGGATGGAGGGAGGGAGGAGGAAAGGAGGGTGGGATGGAGGTAGGAGGTGAGGAGGGGGAGGGAGGGAGGGAGGGAGGGAGGGAGGGAGGGAGGGAGGGAGGGAGGGAGGGAGGGAGGGAGGGAGGGAGGGAGGGAGGGAGGGAGGGAGGGAGGGAGGGAGGGAGGGAGGGAGGGAGGGAGGGAGGGGTTGATACACATCAAATATACCTTCCCTTTATTATAGATATTTCTCTTTGTGATAATAGCATTTGTGCCTGTGTACGTGTTATAAATGGCACAGGATCCCATCCATTCATCTAATGTGAATGTGCTCATATGATTGTGTTCCTGATAAGCTGAGACTCTTTATGGCTCTGGGTATGTCATGGAAATACAACAGTCTCATCTAAAGAGATGCTGATCATTTCACAGCCTCTTCAGGAGAATATATTTTTGTTGTTTTATTCTACTCTTCAGATGTGAAGGAGAAACTAAGAGTCTTTAATATTATTTGGCTGTAGAGACACTCAGTGATTTAATATGAAATAGAACCAGAATGTTGATATTTTTATTTTCATGCAGTGCTTTCTGAAAGTATTCAGACCACTTGCCTTTTTCCACATTCTGTTATGTTACAGCCTTATTCTGAAATTGATTACATAATACAATTTCCTCAGCAATCTACACACAACACCCCATAATGACGAAGCAAAAACTGTTTTTTTATTTAAATGTTGCAGAATAAAACCGTATTTACATCCAGTACCAGTCAGAAGTTTGGACACAGCTACTCATTATTTTTTATCAATTTTAGAATAAGTCTCTCAGAATTCGATGTGCCTAAAAGGCTGACCTCTCCATGGTCTGTGTGATGTCTGCTTTTCCCCAGTGAGCTGATATCCCCTCCTTCTCTCTCTCGCTCTCTCTTTCTCTCACTCTCTCTCCCTCCATCGCTCTCTCTCTCTCTCGCTCTCTCTCCCTCCATCGCTCTCTCTCTCTCTCTCTCTCTCTCTCTCTCTCTCTCTCTCTCACTCTCTCTCCCTCCATCGCTCTCTCTCTCTCTCTCTCTCGCTCTCTCTTTCTCTCTCTTTCTCTCTCTCTTTCTCTCTCTCTCCCTCCATCGCTCTCTCTCTCTCTCTCTCTTTCTCTCTCCCCCTCGCTCTCTCTCTCCCTCCATCGCTCTCTCTCTCTTCTATAACAGAGGAGGAGGTCAGACGAAGGCCATCTCTGATCCCTCTTATCATTGTCTGTGACACACACAGGATCAATTCCCCACAGGACAGTCCTGCCTGCTCGGCCTGCACAATACACTCCTCTCTATCTCAGTCCTACTCGGTCACACGCAATGTCCTGCTGCTGTCTACACAGCCAGACCACATCGGCCTGTCTACCTCTCCATCTAGCTGGTTTGTAACTCTGTGGGGACTGAGGTTGAGAAACACTGGTGTAGAATGTTTATGTTTTTCTTCTTTTAAAGCTTTCACAATGGTGCAAGAAACTGGCATCGATTTAAACAGCATTAAAAAGATAATATTCCAACATCACTACAAAATATGAAACATGTCATCACATCTCCAGAAGCTCCAGGACATCAAAAACATCCAGATGAGACTGCAGAAACAGCATTACATCCCCCATCCTGATGAGACTGCAGAAACAAGATTACATCCCCCATCCTGATGAGACTGCAGAAACAAGATTACATCCCCCACCCTGATGAGACTGCAGAAACACCATTACATCCCCCACCCCGATGAGACTGCAGAAACAAGATTACATCCCCCATCCTGATGACTGCAGAAACACCATTACATCCCCCATCCTGATGACTGCAGAAACACCATTACATCCCCCATCCTGATGACTGCAGAAACACCATTACATCCCCCATCCTGATGACTGCAGAAACACCATTACATCCCCCATTATGATGACTGAAGAAACACCATTACATCCCCCACCCTGATGAGACTGCAGAAACACCATTACATCCCCCACCCCGATGAGACTGCAGAAACACCATTACATCCCCCACCCTGATGAGACTGCAGAAACACCATTACATCCCCCACCCTGATGAGACTGCAGAAACACCATTACATCCCCCACCCCGATGAGACTGCAGAAACAAGATTACATCCCCCATCCTGATGACTGCAGAAACACCATTACATCCCCCACCCTGATGACTGCAGAAACACCATTACATCCCCCACCCTGATGAGACTGCAGAAACACCATTACATCCCCCATCCTGATGAGACTGCAGAAACACCATTACATCCCCCATCCTGATGAGACTGCAGAAACACCATTACATCCCCCATCCCGATGAGACTGCAGAAACACCATTACATCCCCCATCCTGATGAGACTGCAGAAACACCATTACATCCCCCATCCTGATGACTGCAGAAACACCATTACATCCCCCATCCCGATGAGACTGCAGAAACAACATTACATCCCCGTCCTGTTGAGACTGCAGAAACACCATTACATCCCCCACCCTGATGAGACTGCAGAAACACCATTACATCCCCCACCCTGATGAGACTGCAGAAACACCATTACATCCCCCACCCTGATGAGACTGCAGAAACACCAGTACATCCCCCACCCTGATGAGACTGCAGAAACACCATTACATCCCCCATCTTGATGAGACTGCAGAAACACCATTACATCCCCCATTCTGATGAGACTGCAGAAACACCATTACATCCCCTCATCTTGATGAGACTGCAGAAACACCATTACATCCCCCATCCTGATGAGACTGCAGAAACACCATTACATCCCCCATCCTGATGAGACTGCAGAAACACCATTACATCCCCCATCCTGATGAGACTGCAGAAACACCATTACATCCCCCATCCTGATGACTGCAGAAACACCATTACATCCCCCACCCTGATGAGACTGCAGAAACACCATTACATCCCCCATCCTGATGACTGCAGAAACACCATTACATCCCCCATCCTGATGAGACTGCAGAAACACCATTACATCCCCCATCCTGATGAGACTGCAGAAACACCATTACATCCCCCATCCTGATGAGACTGCAGAAACACCATTACATCCCCCATCCTGATGAGACTGCAGAAACACCATTACATCCCCCATCCTGATGAGACTGCAGAAACACCATTACATCCCCCATCCTGATGAGACTGCAGAAACACCATTACATCCCCCATCCTGATGAGACTGCAGAAACACCATTACATCCCCCATCCTGATGAGACTGCAGAAACACCATTACATCCCCCATCCTGATGAGACTGCAGAAACACCATTACATCCCCCATCCTGATGAGACTGCAGAAACACCATTACATCCCCCATCCTGATGAGACTGCAGAAACACCATTACATCCCCCATCCTGATGACTGCAGAAACACCATTACATCCCCCATCCTGATGAGACTGCAGAAACACCATTACATCCCCCATCCTGATGAGACTGCAGAAACACCATTACATCCCCCATCCTGATGAGACTGCAGAAACAACATTACATCCCCCATCCTGATGAGACTGCAGAAACACCATTACATCCCCCATCCTGATGAGACTGCAGAAACACCATTACATCCCCCATCCTGATGAGACTGCAGAAACACCATTACATCCCCCATCCTGATGAGACTGCAGAAACACCATTACATCCCCCATCCTGATGAGACTGCAGAAACACCATTACATCCCCCATCCTGATGAGACTGCAGAAACACCATTACATCCCCCACCCTGATGAGACTGCAGAAACACCATTACATCCCCCATCCTGATGAGACTGCAGAAACACCATTACATCCCCCATCCTGATGAGACTGCAGAAACACCATTACATCCCCCATCCTGATGAGACTGCAGAAACACCATTACATCCCCCATCCTGATGAGACTGCAGAAACACCATTACATCCCCCCATCCTGATGAGACTGCAGAAACACCATTACATCCCCCATCCTGATGAGACTGCAGAAACACCATTACATCCCCCACCCTGATGAGACTGCAGAAACACCATTACATCCCCCATCCTGATGAGACTGCAGAAACACCATTACATCCCCCATCCTGTTGACTGCAGAAACACCATTACATCCCCCATGATGAGACTGCAGAAACACCATTACATCCCCCATCCTGATGAGACTGCAGAAACACCATTACATCCCCCATCCTGATGAGACTGCAGAAACACCATTACATCCCCCATCCTGATGAGACTGCAGAAACAACATTACATCCCCCATCCTGATGAGACTGCAGAAACACCATTACATCCCCCATCCTGATGAGACTGCAGAAACACCATTACATCCCCCATCTTGATGAGACTGCAGAAACACCATTGCATCCCCCATCCTGGTGTCTCTGAACTGGCTCATTGTCTCATCCCCCATCCTGGTGTCTCTGAACTGGCTCACTGTCTCACATCCCCCCATCCTGGTGTCTCTGAACTGGCTCATTGTCTCACATCCTCCCCATCCTGGCGTCTCTGAACTGGCTCATTATCTATTCCCCATCCTGTTGAACTCAAAACCCATCCTACATCCCCCATCCAGATGTATTGCAGAAACAATGCATCCCCCATCCTGGAGATGCTCAAGGAATTACATCCCTGGCTCATTGAGATCCTGCCTCCAGAAACACCATTACATCAACCCATCCTGATGAGACTGGTCAAGAGATAACCTGGTGTCTCTGAACTGGCTCATTCCTTGGCGTCTCTGCATTGGCTCACTGTTTCCCCCATCCTGATGAGACTGCAGAAAGCACCAAGCTCCCCTCCTTGTTGTCAAGGAACTGCTCTCCTGCCATAACTCCCACCAACACCCTCAGGTCAAGAGATAACCTGCTCCTCCAGCACCAAGCTCCCCTCCTTATCTCAAGGAACTGCTTTCCTGCCATAACCCCACCAACACCCTCAAGTCAAGAGATAACCTGCTCCTCCAGGACCAAGCTGGTGTCTCCTGGAGGATTGGTATTTCAGCCTCGACCACCCCTTGCCTGTGGAATATCCTCTTGTCAGACCAGATGAAGGCACCGTCTCTGGAGCTCCTTATGAAAAGGGCTCACTGTCTCCTTCCTCTTCAGGGGCTCCTTGGCTTTCTGTGATAGCTGGCTCCTTGGTGTCCTTGTCCCTTGTAGTGTCAGCTGGCTCCCTTGTGTCAGCTTGTCCCCCTTGTGGGCTCGTGGGCTCAGCTGGGCTCCTTGGTGTCTTTGTCCCTTGTAGTGTCAGCTGGGTTCTTTGTGTCAGCTGTCCTGTCTGCGTGTGTCCATTTATTATATCATATTATTTACTTTGAGATTATTTTCTCTCATTATAATTCTAAGTGATATTTTATTAATACATAAAGATAGCAGCAACACAACAACGACCCTACAATGCAAAACACAAAACAAAAGTGTAATTCAGTGCCGTAGTTTTCTTGTTGCCACTCTCATCAGAAGCTGACTGTTGTTATCGTGTGCTGTCCTCCCTCTGTCCTGTAGAGGTCAAAAACATTCTTTCATTATTTTCTTCCTTATCCTTTAATCCTTTCATCATGGACGCCTCCCTCCTCCATTCCTCCTTCAGCGCCTGCTGTACACATCTCAGAACGTCAACAATGCCAAATGAAAACTGTAACGTGTGTGTGTGCATGTGCGTGTGTGTGTGTGTGTGTGCATGTGCGTGTGTGTATGTGTGTGTGTTTCTGTTTGCAAGTGCGTTAATGTCACAGTGTAGATATGAGCATCCTAATCCTCTATCTGAATGTGGGTTTACTGAGGATTACATCAAAGTACAATTATTACTGTAGTGACTCAGGAGGGACATCCAGAGTGGGGCTTGGATCAGCACCCCTGCTCACACCAGCCTGTGACAGTCTAGACCTCTTGGCTGACGCTGTGTGTGTGGTTGACTGTAGGCGTCATGATTCTGGTCTGTGTTCAGCTGTGTGTGCTGTATGTGTTTCTGTCTGTGTGAGTTACTGTATTCTGCCATGTTACTGGGCCATGTATGACAGCACTCTCTTCCAGGTTCACAGACAGCTGTCATTCAAACAACAACGTCAAGGTCAATACCAGACCGAGCCGGAGGAGGGGATGGGACAAGATGGAGGTGACACAGCGGTGTCCATGTTTTAAACATTGTTTATGTCATTAACAATAATACATAGAGTAGCAGCAACACATCATAAAACACAGATATTCTATTAAATTACTGGAGGGGCTATGTCATAAACACTTAAAGTTCCTTAATGGGGGCAAAATGGCAGCCATCTTGGTCAGGGAGAAATCCAAAACCAGTCTAAATGGAATGAATGGCAGTAGAGGCATCGGTGATGCATTTACCTACTTTTTCTTATCTAGGCAAATAAAAGTAAGGCATGTGATGTATCAGAAATTGTCTCATGTAATTATAGTCAACCTAAAATATTGTCATATAATTTTAAATGTATTTTCTACAGGTTTTATACAAATGTTCTGTGTACATAGCCTCTAAAATATATGTAAACAGACCATACATGTCTCAGATGTAGTTTTCTTGGAAAGCTGTGAGTGCCTTTATATGATACAATATCAGTACTTGTTGCATTGATAACTTGTCTAAGTCCCGTCATCAACTGATTTCAGCCAGTTATGGCTGTGGATTGACTGCATTGTTTGACTGGAATGTTGGCATATTGGCAGTTCATTAGAAAAATGTGTAGAATAATTTCTCTAAAACTGGCTGGCTAGCTAGCTAACACAATTCTTCACATTCATTGTTTTACACAATATCTTATCACAGCACTGGCAAACTTTGGTTGACCAACTCCCTCACCATGGCTGACCTTTGGACCATCATGAGAATGTTCTTGACCATTCTGGTATTCTACTTCCTCATTCTATGTCATAAACAATATCACTCCCTGACAGAACACAGAGACAAAACACAACACATTGTGAAAAGAAAATTGTATTGTAAAATTGGATCGTAAAAGTCCATCTTGTCAACCCACTCTCTCTCACTCTCTCTCACTCTCTCTCACTCTCTCTCACTCTCTCTCTACCAGTAATGATAGATAAATAACTAGTGGGTGTAATCAGGGGTGTCTGGCTGGAGGCAGAAACAGTCATGATTACAGAATCATCACAGGGGTGTCTGGCTGGAGGCAGAAACAGTCATGATTACAGAATCATCACAGGGGTGTCTGGCTGGAGGCAGAAACAGTCATGATTACAGAATCATCACAGGGGTGTCTGGCTGGAGGCTGAAACAGTCATGATTACAGAATCATCACAAGGGTGTCTGGCTGGAGGCAGAAACAGTCATGAATTACAGAATCATCAGAATCAGGGGTGACTTGGAGGCAGAAACAGTCATGATTACAGAATCATCACAGGGGTGTCTGGCTGGAGGCAGAAACAGTCATGATTACAGAATCATCACAGGGGTGTCTGGCTGGAGGCAGAAACAGTCATGATTACAGAATCATCACAGGGGTGTCTGGCTGGAGGCAGAAACAGTCATGATTACAGAATCATCACAGGGGTGTCTGGCTGGAGGCAGAAACAGTCATGATTACAGAATCATCACAGGGGTGTCTGGCTGGAGGCAGAAACAGTCATGATTACAGAATCATCACAGGGGTGTCTGGCTGGAGGCAGAAACAGTCATGATTACAGAATCATCACAGGGGTGTCTGGCTGGAGGCAGAAACAGTCATGATTACAGAATCATCACAGGGGTGTCTGGCTGGAGGCAGAAACAGTCATGATTACAGAATCATCACAGGGGTGTCTGGCTGGAGGCATAAAACACAGATATTCTAGAAACAGTCATGATTACAGAATCATCACAGGGGTGTCTGGCTGGAGGCAGAAACAGTCATGATTACAGAATCATCACAGGGGTGTCTGGCTGGAGGTATCAGAAACAGTCATGATTACAGAATCATCACAGGGGTGTCTGGCTGGAGGCAGAAACAGTCATGATTACAGAATCATCACAGGGGTGTCTGGCTGGAGGCAGAAACAGTCATGATTACAGAATCATCACAGGGGTGTCTGGCTGGAGGCAGAAACAGTCATGATTACAGAATCATCACAGGGGTGTCTGGCTGGAGGCAGAAACAGTCATGATTACAGAATCATCACAGGGGTGTCTGGCTGGAGGCAGAAACAGTCATGATTACAGAATCATCACAGGGGTGTCTGGCTGGAGGCAGAAACAGTCATGATTACAGAATCATCACAGGGGTGTCTGGCTGGAGGCAGAAACAGTCATGATTACAGAATCATCACAGGGGTGTCTGGCTGGAGGCAGAAACAGTCATGATTACAGAATCATCACAGGGGTGTCTGGCTGGAGGCAGAAACAGTCATGATTACAGAATCATCACAGGGGTGTCTGGCTGGAGGCAGAAACAGTCATGATTACAGAATCATCACAGGGGTGTCTGGCTGGAGGCAGAAACAGTCATGATTACAGAATCATCACAGGGGTCTGGCTGAGGCAGAAACAGTCATGATTACAGAATCATCACAGGGGTGTCTGGCTGGAGGCAGAAACAGTCATGATTACAGAATCATCACAGGGGTGTCTGGCTGGAGGCAGAAACAGTCATGATTACAGAATCATCACAGGGGTGTCTGGCTGGAGGCTCATGATTACAGAATCATCACAGGGGTGTCTGGCTGGAGGCAGAAACAGTCATGATTACAGAATCATCACAGGGGTGTCTGGCTGGAGGCAGAAACAGTCATGATTACAGAATCATCACAGGGGTGTCTGGCTGGAGGCAGAAACAGTCATGATTACAGAATCATCACAGGGGTGTCTGGCTGGAGGCAGAAACAGTCATGATTACAGAATCATCACAGGGGTGTCTGGCTGGAGGCAGAAACAGTCATGATTACAGAATCATCACAGGGGTGTCTGGCTGGAGGCAGAAACAGTCATGATTACAGAATCATCACAGGGGTGTCTGGCTGGAGGCAGAAACAGTCATGATTACAGAATCATCACAGGGGTGTCTGGCTGGAGGCAGAAACAGTCATGATTACAGAATCATCACAGGGGTGTCTGGCTGGAGGCAGAAACAGTCATGATTACAGAATCATCACAGGGGTGTCTGGCTGGAGGCAG
>NC_088213.1:20662908-20697908 GCF_036934945.1 Oncorhynchus masou masou | reverse complement strand
TGTGGTGTGTGTGTGCATGTTTGTGTGTCTGTGCATGCGTGTGTTTATGTGTCAGTGTTAATGGGTGTATGATGTACATTGATTACTGATCTGTGGCCCTGGTTGATCAGGAAGTCCAGTGGGCTGGTCTATAATTCACTAACCAAACTATCACACTGATCAATACACACTCAGCCATGCTTGGATGCATACAGTGTTACCTAGCCTCAGTGCAGTGGGCAGCTGGGAGGTGCTCTTATTCTCCATGGACTTTATTGTGTCCCAAAACATTTTGGAGTTAGAGCTACAGGATGCACGTTTCTGTTTGAAAAAGCTAGCCGACTGACTGCGTGTATTGGTTCCTGATTTTCCTGAAAAGTTGCATATCGCGGGGACTATTCGATGCTATTGCAGTCCGCCACAGGATGTTTTTGTGCTGGTCGAGGGCAGTCAGGTCTGGAGTGAACCAAGGGCTATATCTGTTCTTAGTTCTGCATTTATTCAACGGAGCATGCTTATCTAAAATGGTGAGGAAGTTACTTTTAAAGAATGACCAGGCATCCTCAACTGACGGGATGAGGTCAATGTCCTTCCAGGATACCCGGGCCAGGTCAATTAGAAAGGCCTGCTCACACAAGTGTTTTAGGGAGCGTTTGACAGTGATGAGGGGTGGTCGTTTGACTGCGGCTCCGTAGCGGATACAGGCAATGAGGCAGTAATCGCTGAGATCCTGGTTGAAGATGGCGGAGGTGTATTTGAAGGGCCAGTTGGTCAGGATGACGTCTATGAGGGGGCCCTTGTTTACAGATTTAGGGTTGTATCTGGTGAGTTCCTTGATGATTTGTGTGAGATTGAGGGCATCCAGCTTAGATTGTAGGACTGCCGGGGTGTTAAGCATATCCCAGTTTAGGTCACCTAACAGAACAAACTCTGAAGCTAGATGGGGGGCGATCAATTCACAAATGGTGTCCAGGGCACAGCTGGGAGCTGAGGGGGGTCGGTAGCAGGCGGCAACAGTGAGAGACTTATTTCTGGAGAGAGTCATTTTTAAGATTAGTAGTTCGAACTGTTTGGGTATGGACCTGGAAAGTTTGACATTACTTTGCAGGCTATCTCTGCAGGAGACTGCAACTCCTCCCCCTTTGGCAGTTCTATCTTGATGGAAAATGTTATAGTTGGGTATGGAAATCAGAATTTTTGGTGGCCTTCCTGAGCCAGGATTCAGACACGGCAAGGACATCAGGGTTAGCAGAGTGTGCTAAAGCAGTGAGTAAAACAAACTTAGGGAGGAGGCTTCTGATGTTGACATGCATGAAACCAAGGCTTTTTCGATCACAGAAGTCAACAAATGAGGGTGCCTGGGGACATGCAGGGCCTGGGTTTACCTCCACATAACCCACGGAACAGAGGAGGAGTAGTATGAGGGTGCGGCTAAAGGCTATCAAAACTGGTCGCCTAGAGCGTTGGGACAAAGAATAAAAGGTGCAGATTTCTGGGCATGGTAGAATATATTCAGGGCATAATGCGCAGACAGGGGGTATGGTGGGGTGCGGGTACAGCGGAGGTAAGCCCAGGCACTGGGTGATGATGATGAGAGAGTTGCGCCCACGCTCAACCAAAGACATGGTTTGGGTCGTGTAGTGGTCAGCATGCTGCTTCACAGCTACAAGTGTTCCTCTGAATGTGAGTTTGCATCCTGAATCAGCTGTACAGGCATGGAAACAGCAATACACTGATTCTAGCAGCCAAGCAGTGTTTCTGTACAGGCATGGAACCAGCATTACACTGATTCTAGCAGCCAGGCAGTGTTTCTGCACAGGCATGGAACCAGCATTACACTGATTCTAGCAGCCAGGCAGTGTTTCTGTACACGCATGGAACCAGCAATATACTGATTCTAGCAGCCAGGCAGTGTTTCTGTACAGGCATGGAACCAGCATTACACTGATTCTAGCAGCCAAGGAGTGTTTCTGTACAGGCATGGAACCAGCATTACACTGATTCTAGCAGCCAGGCAGTGTTTCTGTACAGGCATGGAACCAGCATTACACTGATTCTAGCAGCCAGGCAGTGTTTCTGTACAGGCATGGAACCAGCATTACACTGATTCTAGCAGCCAGGCAGTGTTTCTGTACAGGCATGGAACATTACACTGATTCATGTTTCTGTACACTGATTCACTGATTCTAGCAGCCAGGCAGTGTTTCTGTACAGGCATGGAACCAGCATTACACTGATTCTAGCAGCCAGGCAGTGTTTCTGTACAGGCATGGAACCAGCATTACACTGATTCTAGCAGCCAGGCAGTGTTTCTGTACAGGCATGGAACCAGCATTACACTGATTCTAGCAGCCAGGCAGTGTTTCTGCACAGGCATGGAAAGTTAAAAAGTCCCTGTCTTAGGTCAGTTAGGATCACCACTTTATTTTAAGAATGTGAAATGTCAGAATAATAGTAGAGAGAATGAATTATTTCAGATTTTATTTTTTTCATCACATTCCCAGTGGGTCAAAAGTTCACATACACTCAATTTGTATTTGGTAGCATTGCCTTTAAATTGTTTAACTTGGGTCAAACGTTTTAGGTAGCCTTACACAAGCTTCCCACATTAAGTTGGGAGAATTTTGGCCCATTCCTCCTGACAGAGCTGGTGTAACTGAGTCAGGTTTGTAGGCCTCCTTGCTCACACATGCTTTTTCAGTTCTGCCCACAAATTTTCTATAGGATTGAGGTCAGCGCTTTGTGATGGCCACTCCAATACCTTGACTTTGTTGTCCTTAAGCCATTTTGCCACAACTTTGGAAGTATGCTTGGGTCATTGTCCATTTGGAGACCCATTTGATACCAAGCTTTAACTGATGTCTTGAGATTTTGTTTCAATATATCCACATACTTTTCCTCCCTCACCATGCCATCTATTTTGTGAAGTGCACCAGTCCCTCTAGCAGCAAAGCACACCCACAACATGATGCTGTCACCCACATGCTTCACGGTTGGGATGGTGTTCTTTGGCCTGCCAGCCTTCCCCTTTTTCCTCCGAACATAATGATGGTCAAGACCAAACAGTTCTAATTTTGTTTCATCAGACCAGAGGACATTTCTCCAAAAAGTACGATTTTTGTCCCCACGTGCAGTTGCAAACTGTAGTCTGGCTTTTTTATGGCAGTTTTGGAGCAGTGGTTTCTTCCTTGCTGAGCGGCCTTTTAGATTATGTCTATATAGGACTCGTTTTACTGTGGATATAGATACTTTCGTACCTGTTTCCTCCAGCATTTTCACAAGGTCCTTTGCGGTTGTTCTAGTATTGATTTGCACTTTTCGCACCAAAGTACGTTTATCTCTAGGAGACAGAACACTTTTCCTTCCTGAGCGGTATGACGGCTGGTGGTCCCATGGTGTTTATACTTGCGTACTATTGTTTGTACAGATGAACGTGGTACCTTCAGGCCTTTGGAAATTGCTCCCAAGGATGAGCCAGACTTGTGGGGGTCTACACTTTTTTTTCTGAGGTCTTGGCTGATTTCATTTGATTTTCCCATGATGTCAAGCGAAGAGACACTGAGATTGAAGGTAGACCTTGAAATACATCCACAGGTACACCTCCAATTGACTCAAATGAAGTCAGAAGCTTCTGAAGCCATGACATCATTTTCTGGAATTTTACAAGCTTTTTAAAGGCACAGTCAATTTAGTTTATGTAAACTTCTAACCCATTGGAATTGTGATACTGCGAATTATAAGTGAAATAATCTGAATGTAAACAATTGTTGGAAAAATGACTTGTCATGCACAAAGTAGATATCCTAACCGACTTGCCAAAACTATGGTTTGTTAACAAGAATTTTGTGGAACGGTTAAAAAAACGAGGATTAATGAATCCAAACTGAGTGTATGTAAATATCCAACTTCAACTGTATAGTCAGTGTGTTTCGATAGTAATACTCATTCTAAACATATAGTCAGTGTGTTTCTATAGTAATACTCATTCTAAACATATTGTCAGTGTTTCGATAGTAATACTCATTCTAAACATTTAGTCAGTGTGTTTCGATAGTAATACTCATTCTAAACATATTGTCAGTGTTTCTATAGTAATACTCATTCTAAACATATTGTCAGTGTTTCTATAGTAATACTCATTCTAAACATATAGTCAGTGTTACTATAGTAATATTCATTCATTCTAAACATATATGTCAGTGTTTTCTATAGTAATACTCATTTGTCAGTGTTTCTAAACATACTCATTCCAAACATATTGTCAGTGTTTCTATAGTAATACTCATTCTAAACATATAGTCAGTGTTTCTATAGTAATATTCATTCTAAACATAATGTCAGTGTTTCTATAGTAATACTCATTCTAAACATATAGTCAGTGTCAGTTTTCTATAATACTCATAATACTCATTCTCAAACATATTGTCAGTGTTTCTATAGTAATACTCATTCCAAACATATTGTCAGTGTTTCTATAGTAATACTCATTCTAAACATATAGTCAGTGTTTCTATAGTAATATTCATTCTAAACATAATGTCAGTGTTTCTATAGTAATACTCATTCTAAACATATTGTCAGTGTGTTTCTATAGTAATACTCATTCTCAACATATTGTCAGTGTTTCTATAGTAATACTCATTCCAAACATATTGTCAGTGTTTCTATAGTAATACTCATTCTAAACATATAGTCAGTGTATTTCTATAGTAATATTCATTCTAAACATAATGTCAGTGTTTCTATAGTAATACTCATTCTAAACATATATGTCAGTGTGTTTCTATAGTAATACTCATTCTAAGTGTTTCTATAGTAATATTCATTCTAAACATATAGTCAGTGTTTTCTATAGTAATACTCATTCTAAACATATAGTCAGTGTGTTTCTATAGTAATATTCATTCTAAACATAATGTCAGTGTTTCTATAGTAATACTCATTCTAAACATATTGTCAGTGTTTCTATAGTAATAATACTCATTCTAAACATATAGTCAGTGTTTTCTATAGTAATACTTCATTCTGTGTTTCTAAACATATTGTCAGTGTTTCTATAGTAATACTCATTCTAAACATAATGTCAGTGTTTCTATAGTAATACTCATTCTAAACATAATGTCAGTGTTTCTATAGTAATAATACTCATTCTAAACATAATGTCAGTGTTTCTATAGTAATACTCATTCTAAACATATAGTCAGTGTTTTCTATAGTAATACTCATTCTAAACATATAGTCATGTCAGTGTTTTTCTATAGTAATACTCATTCTAAACATAATGTCAGTGTTTCTATAGTAATACTCATTCTAAACATATAGTCAGTGTGTTTCTATAGTAATACTCATTAAACTATAACATAATGTCAGTGTTTCTATAGTAATACTCATTCTAAATATATATGTCAGTGTTTCTATAGTAATACTCATTCTAAACATATAGTCAGTGTGTTTCTATAGTAATACTCATTCTAAACATAATGTCAGTGTTTCTATAGTAATATTCATTCTAAACATAAACATGTCAGTGTTTCTATAGTAATACTCATTCTAAACATAATGTCAGTGTTTCTATAGTAATACTTTCATTCTAAACATAATGTCAGTGTTTCTATAGTAATACTCATTCTAAACATATAGTCAGTGTGTTTCTATAGTAATACTCATTCTAAACATATAGTCAGTGTCGTTTTCTATAGTGTCAGTGTTTCTATAGTAATACTCATTCTAAACATATAGTCAGTGTGTTTCGTCAGTGTTTCTATAGTAATACTCATTCTAAACATATTGTCAGTGTTTCTATAGTAATTATTCTAAACATATAGAGTGTGTTTCTAAAGTAATACTCAAAACATCTAAACATATAGTCAGTGTGTTTCTATAGTAATACTCATTCTAAACATATTGTCAGTGTTTCTATAGTAATACTCATTCTAAACATATAGTCAGTATAGTAATACTCATTCTAAACATATTGTCAGTGTTTCTATAGTAATACTCATTCAAACATATAGGCAAACATATAGTCAGTGTTTCTATAGTAATACATTCTAAACATATAGTCAGTGTTTCTAAATATTCATTCTAAACATAATGTCAGTGTGTTTCTATAAATACTCAAAACCCCATAAACATATAGTCAGTGTGTTTCTATAGTAATACTCATTCTAAACATATTGTCAGTGTTTCCTAGACAGTACATTCCACAACACATACATTGTCAGTGTTTCTATAGTAATACCATTCTACATATAGTCAGTGTTTCTGTACATTCTAACATATGTCAAAAATACAATACAGTCAGTGTTTCTATAAATACATTCTAAACATATAGTGTCTAGTAATACTCATTCCAAACATATTGTCAGTGTTTCTATAGTACTCATTCTAAACATATAGTCAGTGAGACTTCTTGATGCTGTTGATTTTAACTTTTGTCAAATGGCAGCCATCTTCTCCTCCCTGTTTCTATAGTAATACTCATTCCATATTCTCTATAGTAATACTCATTCTAAACATCAGTGTTTCTATAGTAATATTCTTCCAGTGTTTCTATAGTAATACTCTTCCTTTTTCTAAACTCATTCTAAACATAATAGTCCCTGTCTCCTCCCAGTCTCTCCTCCATGTAATACTCCCTATTGCTCCCTGTCTCCTATCTCTAGTCCTTCCTTTCTATAGTAATCCCCATCTCATTCCTCCCATGTTTTTCTGTTTACACAGCCTGAGTCTGTTAACACTATGTAATAGGAGCTGCTGTTTCTTTGCATGTGTGTCAGTGTGTTTGGGTTGTAAATGAAAATACTCCTCATAGTCAGTGTTTCTAGATCACTTCAGTGTGTTTCTATAGACTCCTGAGAATCTCCTCACTATAGTAAACTCATTCTAAACATATTCAGCAGCAAGCCACATGATATCATATTCTAAACACTAATTATACCACTGTTTCTATAGCAATACTTTCACATTGTCTGTGTTCAAGTGTCACTTTACTAAGTTGATTTGACCTTGCCCATATGGCAGTTCATCAGGTGGGGGAAATTCTGAACATTGAAGGTCATTTGGTTCTATAGTACTCATTCTAGATATGACATTCACCCTGGGTCTGAGTCAGTGCTATAGATATATTCACCCTGGGTCTATAGTAATGAGTATTATAGATATATTCATTCCCTGGGTCTGTCAGTGAGTGTAATATTCACTCTAACACTTTTGTCAGGTCTGTATATATTTTCAGTGTGTTTCTATATAATATTCACTCTGGGTCTGAGTGAGTATTATAGATATATTCACCCTGGGTCTGAGTAATACTGTCATAGATATATTCACTCTGGGTCTGAGTGATGTGTTTCTATAATGTTTCCATAGATATATTCACTCTGGGTCTGAGTGAGTGTTCTAAACATAATGATATAGTTCACTCATTCTGAGTCTGAGTGAGTATATATATCACCTGTGGTCTGAGTGAGTGTTTCTTAGTAATACTTCATTCTAAACATTGTCTGTGTTTCTGAGTGTCAGTGTTATAGATATATTCACCCTGGGTCTGAGTGAGTGTTATAGATATATTCAAACATATAGTGGGTCTGAGTGACATAAGTCAGTGTTATAGATATATTCACCCTGGGTCTGAGTGAGTGTTATAGATATATTCTAAACTGGGTCTGAGTGAGTGTTATAGATATATTCACCATGGGTCTGAGTGAGTGTTATAGATATATTCACCCTGGGTCTGAGTGTCAGTGTTATAGATATATTCACCCTGGGTCTGAGTGAGTGTTATAGATATATTCACCCTGGGTCTGAGTGAGTGTTATAGATATATTCACCATGGGTCTGAGTGAGTGTTATAGATATATTCAAACTTGGTCTGAGTGAGTGTTATAGATATATTCACCCTGGGTCTGAGTGAGTGTTATAGATATATTCACCCTGGGTCTGTAATACGCATTCTATTCAGCAGCATGAGTGTTATAGATATATTCACCCTGGGTCTGAGTGAGTGTTATAGATATATTCACCCTGGGTCTGAGTGAGTGTTATAGATATATTCAAACTGGGTCTGAGTGAGTGTTATAGATATATTCACCCTGTGGTCTGAGTGAGTGTTATAGATATATTCACCCTGGCTGAGTGAGTGTTATAACATATGGGTCTGATGTCATAGATATATTCCCTGGGTCTGAGTGAGTGTTATAGATATATTCACCCTGGGTCTGAGTGAGTAGTGTTATAGATATATTCACCCTGGGTCTGAGTAAGTGTTATAGATATATGGGTCTGAGTGAGTGTTATAGATATATTCACCCTGGGTCTGAGTGAGTGTTATAGATATATTCACCCTGGGTCTGAGTGAGTGTTATAGATATATTCACCCTGGGTCTGAGTGAGTGTTATAGATATATTCACCCTGGGTCTGAGTGAGTGTTATAGATATATTCACCCTGGGTCTGAGTGAGTGTTATAGATATATTCACCCTGGGTCTGAGTGAGTGTTATAGATATATTCACCCTGGGTCTGAGTGAGTGTTATAGATATATTCACCCTGGGTCTGAGTGAGTGTTATAGATATATTCACCCTGGGTCTGAGTGAGTGTTATAGATATATTCACCCTGGGTCTGAGTGAGTGTTATAGATATATTCACCCTGGGTCTGAGTGAGTGTTATAGATATATTCACCCTGGGTCTGAGTGAGTGTTATAGATATATTCACCCTGGGTCTGAGTGAGTGTTATAGATATATTCACCCTGGGTCTGAGTGAGTGTTATAGATATATTCACCCTGGGTCTGAGTGAGTGTTATAGATATATTCCCCTGGGTCTGAGTGAGTGTTATGAGTGTATATATTCACCCTGGGTCTGAGTGAGTGTTATAGATATATTCACCCTGGGTCTGAGTGAGTGTTATAGATATATTCACCCTGGGTCTGAGTGAGTGTTACAGATATATTCACCCTGGGTCTGAGTGAGTGTTATATATATATTCACCCTGGGTCTGAGTGAGTGTTATAGATATATTCACCCTGGGTCTGAGTGAGTGTTATAGATATATTCCCTTGGTTCTGGGTCTGAGTGAGTGTTATAGATATATTCACCCTGGGTCTGAGTGATGTTATAGATATATTCACCCTGGGTCTGAGTGAGTGTTATAGATATATTCACCCTGGGTCTGAGTGAGTGTTATAGATATATTCACCCTGGGTCTGAGTGAGTATTATAGATATATTCAACCTGGGTCTGAGTGAGTGTTATAGATATATTCACCCTGGGTCTGAGTGAGTATTATAGATATATTCACCCTGGGTCTGAGTGAGTGTTATATATATATTCACCCTGGGTCTGAGTGAGTGTTATAGATATATTCACCCTGGGTCTGAGTGAGTGTTATAGATATATTCACCCTGGGTCTGAGTGAGTGTTATAGATATATTCACCCTGGGTCTGAGTGAGTGTTATAGATATATTCCCCCTGGGTCTGAGTGAGTGTTATAGATATATTCACCCTGGGTCTGAGTGAGTGTTATAGATATATTCACCCTGGGTCTGAGTGAGTGTTAGATATATTCACCCTGGGTCTGAGTGAGTTTTATAGATATATTCACCCTGGGTCTGAGTGAGTGTTATAGATATATTCACCCTGGGTCTGAGTGAGTGTTATAGATATATTCACCCTGGGTCTGACCCTGGGTCGTGAGTGTTATAGATATATTCACCCCTGGGTCTGAGTGAGTGTTATAGATATATTCACCCTGGGTCTGAGTGAGTGTTATAGATATATTCACCCTGGGTCTGAGTGAGTGTTATAGATATATTCACCCTGGGTCTGAGTGAGTGTTATAGATATATTCACCCTGGGTCTGAGTGAGTGTTATAGATATATTCACCCTGGGTCTGAGTGAGTGTTATAGATATATTCACCCTGGGTCTGAGTGAGTGTTATAGATATATTCACCCTGGGTCTGAGTGAGTGTTATAGATATATTCACCCTGGGTCTGAGTGAGTGTTATAGATATATTCACCCTGGGTCTGAGTGAGTGTTATAGATATATTCACCCTGGGTCTGAGTGAGTGTTATAGATATATTCACCCTGGGTCTGAGTGAGTGTTATAGATATATTCACCCTGGGTCTGAGTGAGTGTTATAGATATATTCACCCTGGGTCTGAGTGAGTGTTATAGATATATTCACCCTGGGTCTGAGTGAGTGTTATAGATATATTCACCCTGGGTCTGAGTGAGTGTTATAGATATATTCACCCTGGGTCTGAGTGAGTGTTATAGATATATTCACCCTGGGTCTGAGTGAGTGTTATAGATATATTCACCCTGGGTCTGAGTGAGTGTTATAGATATATTCACCCTGGGTCTGAGTGAGTGTTATAGATATATTCACCCTGGGTCTGAGTGAGTGTTATATATATATTCACCCTGGGTCTGAGTGAGTGTTATAGATATATTCACCCTGGGTCTGAGTGAGTGTTATAGATATATTCACCCTGGGTCTGAGTGAGTATTATAGATATATTCACCCTGGGTCTGAGTGAGTGTTATAGATATATTCCCCCTGGGTCTGTGTAAGTGTTATAGATATATTCACCCTGGGTCTGAGTGAGTATTATAGATATATTCCCCCTGGGTCTGAGTGAGTGTTATAGATATATTCACCCATGGTCTGAGTGAGTATTATAGATATATTCACCCTGGGTCTGAGTGAGTGTTATAGATATATTCACCCTGGGTCTGAGTGAGTGTTATAATATATATTCACCCTGGGTCTGAGTGAGTGTTATAGATATATTCACCCTGGGTCTGAGTGAGTGTTATAGATATATTCACCCTGGGTCTGAGTGAGTGTTATAGATATATTCACCTGTGGTCTGAGTGAGTGTTATAGATATATTCACCCTGGGTCTGAGTGAGTGTTATAGATATATTCACCCTGGGTCTGAGTGAGTATTATAGATATATTCACCCTGGGTCTGAGTGAGTATTATAGATATATTCCCCCTGGGTCTGAGTGAGTGTTATAGATATATTCACCCTGGGTCTGAGTGAGTGTTATAGATATATTCACCCTGGGTCTGAGTGAGTGTTATATATATATTCACCCTGGGTCTGAGTGAGTGTTAGATATATTCCCCCTGGGTCTGAGTGAGTGTTATAGATATATTCACCCTTGGTCTGAGTGAGTGTTATAGATATATTCACCCTTGGTCTGAGTGAGTGTTATAGATATATTCACCCATGGTCTGAGTGAGTGTTATAGATATATTCCCCTGGGTCTGAGTGAGTGTTATAGATATATTCACCCTGGGTCTGAGTGAGTGTTATAGATATATTCACCCTTGGTCTGAGTGAGTGTTATAGATATATTCACCCTTGGTCTGAGTGAGTGTTATAGATATATTCACCCTGGGTCTGAGTGAGTATTATAGATATATTCACCCTGGGTCTGAGTGAGTGTTATAGATATATTCACCCATGGTCTGAGTGAGTATTATAGATATATTCACCCTGGGTCTGAGTGAGTGTTATAGATATATTCACCCTGGGTCTGAGTGAGTGTTATAGATATATTCACCCTGGGTCTGAGTGAGTGTTATAGATATATTCACCCTGGGTCTGAGTGAGTGTTATAGATATATTCACCCTGGGTCTGAGTGAGTGTTATAGATATATTCACCCTGGGTCTGAGTGAGTGTTATAGATATATTCACCCTGGGTCTGAGTGAGTGTTATAGATATATTCACCCTGGGTCTGAGTGAGTGTTATAGATATATTCACCCTGGGTCTGAGTGAGTGTTAGATATATTCCCCTGGGTCTGAGTGAGTGTTATAGATATATTCACCCTGGGTCTGAGTGAGTGTTATAGATATATTCCCCCTGGGTCTGAGTGAGTGTTATATATATTCACCCTGGGTCTGAGTGAGTGTTAGATATATTCACCCTGGGTCTGAGTGAGTGTTATAGATATATATTCACCCTGGGTCTGAGTGAGTGTTATAGATATATTCACCCTGGGTCTGAGTGAGTGTTATATATATTCACCCTGGGTCTGAGTGAGTGTTATAGATATATTCACCCTGGGTCTGAGTGAGTGTTATAGATATATTCACCCTGGGTCTGAGTGAGTGTTATAGATATATTCACCCTGGGTCTGAGTGAGTGTTATAGATATATTCACCCTGGGTCTGAGTGAGTGTTATAGATATATTCACCCTGGGTCTGAGTGAGTATTATAGATATATTCACCCTGGGTCTGAGTGAGTGTTATAGATATATTCACCCTGGGTCTGAGTGAGTGTTAGATATATTCACCCTGGGTCTGAGTAAGTGTTATAGATATATTCACCTGTGGTCTGAGTGAATGTTATAGATGTATTCCCCCTGGGTCTGAGTGAGTGTTATAGATATATTCACCCTGGGTCTGAGTGAGTGTTATAGATATATTCACCCTGGGTCTGAGTGAGTGTTATAGATATATTCACCCTGGGTCTGAGTGAGTGTTATAGATATATTCCCCCTGGGTCTGAGTGAGTGTTATAGATATATTCACCCTTGGTCTGAGTGAGTATTATAGATATATTCACCCTGGGTCTGAGTGAGTGTTATAGATATATTCACCCTGGGTCTGAGTGAGTGTTATAGATATATTCACCCTGGGTCTGAGTGAGTGTTATAGATATATTCACCCTGGGTCTGAGTGAGTATTATAGATATATTCACCCTGGGTCTGAGTGAGTGTTATAGATATATTCACCCTGGGTCTGAGTGAGTGTTATAGATATATTCACCCTGGGTCTGAGTGAGTGTTATAGATATATTCACCCTGGGTCTGAGTGAGTGTTATAGATATATTCACCCTGGGTCTGAGTGAGTGTTATAGATATATTCACCCTGGGTCTGAGTGAGTGTTATAGATATATTCACCCTGGGTCTGAGTGAGTGTTATAGATATATTCACCCTGGGTCTGAGTGAGTGTTATAGATATATTCCCCTGGGTCTGAGTGAGTGTTATAGATATATTCACCCTGGGTCTGAGTGAGTGTTATAGATATATTCACCCTGGGTCTGAGTGAGTATTATAGATATATTCACCCTGGGTCTGAGTGAGTGTTATAGATATATTCACCCTGGGTCTGTGTGAGTGTTATAGATATATTCACCCTGGGTCTGAGTGAATGTTATAGATATATTCACCCTGGGTCTGAGTGAGTATTATAGATATATTCACCCTGGGTCTGAGTGAGTATTATAGATATATTCACCCTGGGTCTGAGTGAGTGTTATAGATATATTCACCCTGGGTCTGAGTGAGTGTTATAGATATATTCACCCTGGGTCTGAGTGAGTGTTATAGATATATTCACCCTGGGTCTGAGTGAGTGTTATAGATATATTCACCCTGGGTCTGAGTGAGTGTTATAGATATATTCACCCCACCCATGGTCTGAGTGAGTGTTATAGATATATTCACCCTGGGTCTGAGTGAGTGTTATAGATATATTCACCCTGGGTCTGAGTGAGTGTTATATATATATTCACCCTGGGTCTGAGTGAGTGTTATAGATATATTCACCCTGGGTCTGAGTGAGTGTTATAGATATATTCCCCCTGGGTCTGAGTGAGTGTTATAGATATATTCACCCTGGGTCTGAGTGAGTGTTATAGATATATTCCCCCTGGGTCTGAGTGAGTGTTATAGATATATATTCACCCTGGGTCTGAGTGAGTATTATAGATATATTCACCCTGGGTCTGAGTGAGTGTTATAGATATATTCACCCTGGGTCTGAGTGAGTGTTATAGATATATTCACCCTGGGTCTGAGTGAGTGTTATAGATATATTCACCCTGGGTCTGAGTGAGTGTTATAGATATATTCACCCTGGGTCTGAGTGAGTGTTATAGATATATTCACCCTGGGTCTGAGTGAGTGTTATAGATATATTCACCCTGGGTCTGAGTGAGTGTTATAGATATATTCACCCTGGGTCTGAGTGAGTGTTATAGATATATTCACCCTGGGTCTGAGTGAGTGTTATAGATATATTCACCCTGGGTCTGAGTGAGTGTTATAGATATATTCACCCTGGGTCTGAGTGTTATAGATATATTCACCCTGGGTCTGAGTGAGTGTTATAGATATATTCACCCATGGTCTGAGTGAGTGTTATAGATATATTCACCCTGGGTCTGAGTGAGTGTTATATGTATATTCACCCTGGGTCTGATGAGTATTAGATATATTCCCCTGGGTCTGAGTGAGTGTTATAGATATATTCACCCTGGGTCTGAGTGAGTATTATAGATGTATTCCCCCTGGGTCTGAGTGAGTGTTATAGATATATTCACCCTGGGTCTGAGTGAGTGTTATAGATATATTCACCCTGGGTCTGAGTGAGTGTTATAGATATATTCACCCTGGGTCTGAGTGAGTGTTATAGATATATTCACCCTGGGTCTGAGTGAGTGTTATAGATATATTCACCCTGGGTCTGAGTAAGTGTTATAGATATATTCACCCTTGGTCTGAGTGAGTGTTATAGATATATTCACCCTGGGTCTGAGTGAGTGTTATAGATATATTCACCCTGGGTCTGAGTGAGTGTTATAGATATATTCATGCTGGGTCTGGGTCCCATAATGTTGACTATATGATTGTCTATTTCTCAGTTCCTCCTCCATTCAGGGGCTGTGAAAATGTTGACAGTGCTGTCTGGCTGACTCATAGGAAGCTATCAGACCATGTCGAGTAAACACCCCCTTTCACACTCTCCTATCTCACAGAGTCCCTAGAAGTCTCCCTTCTCTCTCTTTCACACTCTCCTCTCTCACAGAGTCCCTTTAAGTCTCCCCTCTCTCTTTCACACTCTCCTCTCTCACAGAGTCCCTTTAAGTCTCCCCTCTCTCTCATTCACATCTCATACTCTCCTCTCTCACAGTCCCATTAAGTCTCCCCTCTCTCTCTATATCACTCTCCTCTCTCACAGTCCCTTTAAGTCTCCCCTCTCTCTCTTTCTCACTCTCCTCTCTCACAGAGTCCCTTTAAGTCTCCCTCTCTCTCTCATTTCCCACTCTCCTCTCTGAATCCCTTTCAGTCTCTCCTCTCTCTAGATATATTCTCCTCTCTGTCTCAGAATCCCTTTCCAGTCTCCCTTGGTCTGAGTCCTTATAGATTCACACTCTCCTCTCTGTCTCTTTCACACTCTCCTCTCTCACAGAGTCCCTTTAAGTCTCCCCACTCTCTCTCTTTCACACTCTCCACTCTCACAGAGTCCCTTTAAGTCTCCCCTCTCTCTGACACTCTCCTCTCTCTCTCTTTCAGTCACAGAGTCCCTTTAAGTCTTCCTCTCTCTCAGATCACACTCTCCTTCTCTCTCTTTCATACTCTCCTCTCTCACAGTCCCATTAAGTCTCCCTCTCTCTCTCTATCACACTCTCCTCTCTCACAGTCCTTTAAGTCTCTCTCTCTTTCTCACTGAGTCCCTTTAAGTCTCCCCTCTCTCTCATTCACACTCTCCTCTCTCTCTCTTTCACACTCTCCACTCTCACAGTCCCTTTAAGTCTCCTCTATCACACTCTCCTTCACAGTCCCTTTCAGTCTCCCCTCTCTCTCTCTCTTTCACACTCTCCTTTAATTCTCTCTTACACTCTCCACTCTCTCAGAGTCCCTTTAAGTCTCCCCTCTCTCTCTTTCATTCACACTCTCCTCTCTCTCTCTTTCACACTCTCCTCTCTCACAGAGTCCCTTTAAGTCTCTCCTCTCTCTCCTTCACACTCTCCTCTCTCTCTCTCTTTCATACTCTCCTCTCTCACAGTCCCATTAAGTCTCCCCTCTCTATATCCCTCCCCTGGGTCACTCTCCTCTCTCAGAGTCCCTTTAAGTCTCCCTCTCTTATAGATATACTCTCCTCTCTCACAGAGTCCCTTTAAGTCTCCCCTCTCTCTTTCACACTCTTCTCTCACAGTCCCTTTCAGTCTCCCCCTCTCTCTCTCTGAGTGAGTCTTATACAGAGTCCCTTTAAGTCTCCCTCCTCCCATTCACACTCTCCTCTCTGAGTGAGTGTTATAGATCCCTTTCAGTTCCCCCTCTCTCTCTTTCACACTCTCCCCTCTCACAGAGTCCTTTAGTCTTATACATCTCCTCTCTCTCACCTCTCCTCTCTCACAGTCCCATTATGTCTCCCCTCTCTCTCTTTCACACTCTCCTCTCTCACAGTCCCTTTAAGTCTCCCCTCTCTCTCTTTCCCTCCTCTCTCTGGAGTCCCTTTAAGTCTCCCTCTCTCTCTATATCTCACCTCTGGGTCCCTGAGTCTCCCTCTCTCTCTTAGATATATTCACTCCCTGGGTCTCTTTCACACTCTCCACTAGATCCCTTTATCTCTTTCACACTCTCTCTCTTCACACTTTAATTCTCCTCTCCTCTGGGTCTGAGTCCCTTTCAGTGTCCCCACTATAGATTATTCCACTCTCACAGGTCCCTTTAAGTCTCCCTGTTCTCATTCAGATATATTCACCTCTGAGTCCCTTTAAGTCTCTCCTCTCTCTCCTTCACACTCTCCTCTCTCTCTCTTTCATACTCTCCTCTCTGAGTCCCATTATGTCTTATCAGATATCCCTTTATTCACTCTCCTCTCTCACAGAGTCTTTAAGTCTCCCCTCTCTCCTCATTCACATCTCCTCTCTCTCTCTTTCATCTCCACTCTCACAGAGTCCCTTTAAGTCTATTTCTCACACTCTCCTCTCTCACAGTCCATTTCAGTCTCCCCCTCTCTCTCTTTCAACTCTCCAGTGCTTAGAGTCCTTTACACTCTCCCTCTCACAGAGTCATTCACAGGAACACTCTCCTCTCTCACAGAGTCCCTTTAAGTCTCCCTCTCTCTCCTTCACACTCTCCTCTCTCTCTCTTTCACACTCTCCTCTCTCACAGTCCCATTATGTCTCCCCTCTCTCTCTCTATCACACTCTCTCCTCTCACAGTCCCTTTAAGTCTCCCTCTCTCTCTTTCTCACTCTCCTCTCACAGAGTCCCTTTAAGTCTCCCTCTCTCTCATTCACACTCTCCTCTCTCACAGAGAGTCCCTTTAAGTCTCCTCTCTCTCTTTCACACTCTCCTCTCTCACAGAGTCCCTTTCAGTCTCCCCTCTCTCTCTTCCTCTCTGTCTCTTTCACACTCTCCTCTCTGTCTCTTTCACACTCTCACTCTCACAGAGTCCCTTTAATTCTCCCCCTCTCTCTCTTTCACACTCTCCACTCTCACAGAGTCCCTTTAGTCTCCCCTCTCTCTCATTCTCTCCTCTCTCTCTTTTCACACTCTCCTCTCTCACAGAGTCCCTTTAAGTCTCCCTCTCTCTCTCTCTTTTCATACTCTCCTCTCTCACAGTCCCATTAAGTCTCCCCTCTCTTCTCACCCTCCTCTCTCACAGAGTCCCTTTAAGTCTCCCTCTCTCTCTTTCACACTCTCCACTCTCACAGAGTCCCTTTAAGTCTCCTCTCTCTCTCTTTCACACTCTCCTCTCTCTCTTTCACACTCTCCTCTCTCTCACAGTCCCTTTGTCTCCCCTCTCTCTCATTCATCACACTCTCTTTCACACTCTCCTCTCTCACAGAGTCCCTTTAGTCTCCCCTCTCTCTCTCTTTCACACTCTCCCCTCTCACAGAGTCCCTTTAAGTCTCCCCTCTCTCTCATTCACACTCTCCTCTCTCTCTCTTTCACACTCTCCTCTCTCACAGAGTCCCTTTAAGTCTCCCTCTCTCTCTCTCACTTCCTCTCTCTCCTTTCACAGTCTCTCTCTCTTTCATACTCTCCTCTCTCACAGTCCCATTAAGTCTCCCCCTCTCTCTCATTCTCCCTTTAAGTCTCCCCTCTCTCTCTCTTTCACTTTATATCCTCTCTCACAGTCCCTTTTAAGTCTCCCCTCTCTCCCATTCACACTCTCCTCTCTCTCTTTCCTCACACTCTTTCCCTCTCACAGAGTCCCTTTAAGTCTCCCCCTCTCTCTCTTTCACACTCTCCTCTCTCACAGAGTCCTTTCAGTCTCCCCCTCTCTCTCATTCACATCTCCTCTCTTCTCTCTCTTCTATTCACTCTCCTCTCTCACAGAGTCCCTTTAAGTCTCTCCTCTCTCTCCTTCACACTCTCCTCTCTCTCTCTTTCATACTCTCCTCTCTCACAGTCCCATTATGTCTCCCCTCTCTCTCTCTATCACACTCTCCTCTCTCACAGTCCCTTTAAGTCTCCCCTCTCTCTCTTTCTCACTCTCCTCTCTCACAGAGTCCCTTTAAGTCTCCCCTCTCTCTCATTCACACTCTCCTCTCTCTCTCTTTCACCTCCACTCTCAGATCCCATTCACACTCTCCTCTCTCACAGTCTTTCACACTCTCCTCTCCTCACTGAGTCCCTTTAAGTCTCCCCTCTCTCTCATTCACTCTCCTCTCTCTCTCTTTCACACTCTCCTCTCTCACAGAGTCCCTTTCTCTCTCTCTCCTTCACTCTTTCACACTCTCCTCTCTTAGAGTCCCCTTTAAGTCTCCCCTCTCTCTCTCCCTTTAAGTCTCACACTCTCCTCTCTCACAGAGTCCCTTTAAGTCTCTCCTCTCTCTCCTTCACACTCTCTCTCTCTCTCTTTTCATACTCTCCTCTCTCACAGTCCCATTAAGTCTCCCTCTCTCTCTCTATCACACTCTCCTCTCTCACAGTCCCTTTAAGTCTCCCCTCTCTCTCTTTCTCACTCTCCTCTCTCACAGAGTCCCTTTAAGTCTCCCCTCTCTCTCTCTTTCTCTCTCTTCACAGAATCCCTTCACACTCTCTCTCATTCAGAATCCCTTTCAGTCTCCCCTCTCCTCTCTCTCTTCACACTCTCCTCTCTCACAGAGTCCCTTTCTCTTTCACACTCTCCTCTCTCTCACACAGAGTCCCTTTCAGTCTCTCTCTCTCTTTCATACTCTCCTCTCTCACAGTCCCATTAAGTCTCCTCTCTCTCTTCTCTCACACTCTCACAGAGTCCCTTTAAGTTTCCACCCTCTGTCTCTTTCATACTCTCCTCTCTCACAGTCCCATTATGTCTCCCTCTCTCTCTCTATCACACTCTCCTCTCTCACAGAGTCCCTTTAAGTCTCCCCCTCTCTCTCTTTCACTCTCACACCCTTTAAGTCTCCTCTCTCTCTTCAGACACTCTCCTCTCTCACAGTCCCTCAGTCTCCCCTCTCTCTCTCTTTCACACTCTCCTCTCTCACAGAGTCCCTTTAAGTCTCCCTCTCTCTCATTCACACTCCTCACTCTCTCTCTTTCACACTCTCCTCTCTCACAGAGTCCCTTTCAGTCTCCCCCTCTCTCTCTTTCACACTCTCCACTCTCACAGAGTCCCTTTAAGTCTCCCTCTCTCTCATTCAGACTCTCCTCTCTCTCTCTCACACTCTCCTCTCTCACAGAGTCCCTTTAAGTCTCCCTCTCTCTCTTCACACTCTCCTCTCTCTCTCTTTCATACTCTCCTCTCTCACAGTCCCATTAAGTCTCCCCTCTCTATCACACTCTCCTCTCTCACAGTCCCTTTAAGTCTCCCCTCTCTCTCTTTCTCACTCTCCTCTCTCACAGAGTCCCTTTAAGTCTCCCCTCTCTCTAATTCACACTCTCCTCTCTCTCTTTCACACTCTCCACTCTCACAGAGTCCTTTAAGTCTCTCTCCACTCTCACAGAGTCCCTTTAAGTCTCCCTCTCTTTCCTCTCTCTCTCTTTCACACTCTCCTCTCTCACAGTCCCTTTCAGTCTCCCTCTCACAGAGTCCCTCTCCCCTTTCACACTCTCCTCTCTCACAGAGTCCCTTTAAGTCTCCTCTCTCTCTCTCACAGAGTCCCTTTCAGTCTCCCCTCTCTCTCTTTCACACTCTCCTCTCTCACACCCTTTCAGTCTCCCCTCTCTTTCACAGAGTCCCTTTAAGTCTCCCCTCTCTCTCCATTCACACTCTCCTCTCTCTCTCTTTCATACTCTCCTCTCTCACAGTCCCATTAAGTCTCCCCTCTCTCTCTCTATCACACTCTCCTCTCTCTCACAGTCCCTTTAAGTCTCCCCCCACTCTCTCTCTTTCTCACTCTCCTCTCTCACAGAGTCCCTTTAAGTCTCCCCTCTCTCTCTTTCACACTCTCCTCTCTCTCTCTTTCACACTCTCCTCTCTCACTCCCTCTATCAGAGTCCCTTTCAGTCCCATTAAGTCTCTCTCTCTCTTTCACACTCTCCTCTCTCACAGTCCCTTTAAGTCTCCCCCTCTCTCTCTCTTTCACACTCTCCTCTCTCACAGTCTTTAAGTCTCCCCTCTCTCTCTTTCACACTCTCCTCTCTCACAGAGTCCCTTTAAGTCTCCTCTCTCTCTCTTTCACACTCTCCTCTCTCACAGAGTCCCTTTAAGTCTCCCCTCTCTCTCTTTCACACTCTCCTCTCTCACAGTCCCTTTAAGTCTCCCCTCTCTCTCATTCACACTCTCCTCTCTCTCTTTCACACTCTCCTCTCTCACAGAGTCTCCTTTTTCTCCTCTCCTCTCTCACAGTTCCTCTCTCTCTCTTCACACTCTCCTCTGTCTCTTCCCTCTCATACTCTCCTCTCTCACAGTCCCATTAAGTCTCCCCTCTCTCTCTTCTCACTCTCCTCTCTCACAGTCCCTTTAAGTCTCCCCTCTCTCTCTTTTCACTCTCCTCTCTCTCTCTTTCACAGTCCCACTCTCACAGAGTCCCTTTAAGTCTCCTCTCTCTCTTTCACACTCTCCTCTCTCACAGAATCCCTTTCAGTCTCCCCTCTCTCTTTCACACTCTCCTCTCTCACAGAGTCCCTTTAAGTCTCCCCTCTCTCTCATTCACACTATCCTCTCTCTCTCTTTCACACTCTCCTCTCTCACAGAGTCCCTTTCAGTCTCCCCCCTCTCACTCTTTCACACTCTCCACTCTCACAGAGTCCCTTTAAGTCTCCCCTCTCTCTCATTCAGACTCTCCTCTCTCTCTCTTTCACACTCTCCTCTCTCACAGAGTCCCTTTAAGTCTCTCCTCTCTCTCCTTCACACTCTCCTCTCTCTCTCTTTCATACTCTCCTCTCTCACAGTCCCATTAAGTCTCCCCTCTCTATCACACTCTCCTCTCTCACAGTCCCTTTAAGTCTCCCCTCTCTCTCTTTCTCACTCTCCTCTCTCACAGAGTCCCTTTAAGTCTCTCCTCTCTCTCTTTCACACTCTCCTCTCTCTCTCTTTCACACTCTCCTCTCTCACAGAGTCCCTTTCAGTCTCCCCCTCTCTCTCTCTTCACACTCTCTCTCTCTCTCTCTCCTCTCTCACAGAGTCCCTTTCAGTCTCCTCTCCTCTCCTCTCTCACACACTCTCCTCTCTCACAGAGTCCCTTTAAGTCTCCCCCATTCTCTCCCATTCACACTCTCCTCTCTCTCCCATTCACACTCTCCTCTCTCACAGAGTCCCTTTCAGTCTCCCCTCTCTCTCTTTCACACTCTCCCCTCTCACAGAGTCCCTTTAAGTCTCCCCTCTCTCTCTCCACACTCTCCTCTCTCTCTCTCTTCATACTCTCCTCTCACAGTCCCATTAAGTCTCCCTCTCTCTCTCTCCCCCACACTCTCTCTCTCTTTCATTTACTCTCCTCTCTCACAGTCCCTTCAAGTCCCTTTAAGTCTCCTCTCTCTCTCTCACACTCTCCTCTCTCACAGTCCCTTTAAGTCTCCCCTCTCTCTCTTTCACACTCTCCTCTCTCACAGAGTCCCTTTAAGTCTCCCCTCTCTCATTCACACTCTCTCTCTCTTTCACACTCTCCTCTCTCACAGAGTCCCATTAAGTCTCCCCCTCTCTCTCTTTCACTCTCCTCTCTCACAGTCCCTTTAAGTCTCCCCTCTCTCTCTTTCTCACTCTCCTCTCTCACAGAGTCCCTTTAAGTCTCCCCTCTCTATTCACACTCTCCTCTCTTTCACACTCTCCTCTCTCACAGAGTCCCTTTAAGTCTCCCTCTCTCTCTTCACACTCTCCTCTCTCACAGAATCCCTTTCACTCCCTCTCTCTCTTTCACTCTCCTCTCTCACAGAGTCCCTTTAAGTCTCCCCTCTCTCTCTTCATTCACACTCTCCTCTCTCACAGAGTCCCTTTAAGTCTCCCCTTCTCTCTTTCACACTCTCCTCTCTCACAGAGTCCCTTTAAGTCTCCCCTCTCTCTCATTCACACTCTCCTCTCTCTCTCTTTCACACTCTCCTCTCTCTCTCACAGTCCCTTAAGTCTCCCTCTCTTTCTCTCCTCTCTCACTCACACTCTCCTCTCTCTCACAGTCCCTTTAAGTCTCCCCTCTCTCTCTCCTCTCTCACTCCCTTTCAGTCTCCCCCTCTCTCTCTTTCACACTCTCCTCTCTCACAGAGTCCCTTTAAGTCTCCCCTCTCTCCCATTCACACTCTCCTCTCTCTCTATTTCACACTCTCCTCTCTCACAGAGTCCCTTTCACACCTCTCTCTCTTTCACTCTCCTCTCTCACAGAGTCCCTTTAAGTCCCATTAAGTCTCCCTCTCTCTCTCTCTCTCTATTTCACACTCTCCTCTCTCACAGAGTCCCTTTCAGTCTCCCCCTCTCTCACACTCTCCTCTCTCTCAGAGTCCCTTTAAGTCTCCCCCTCTCTCATTCTCTCCTTCTCTCTCTTTCACACTCTCCTCTCTCACAGAGTCCCTTTAAGTCTCTCCTCTCTCTCTCACAGTCCCATTAAGTTCACACTCTCTCCCTTCTCTTTCATACTCTCCTCTCTCACAGTCCCATTAAGTCTCCCCTCTCTCTTTCACACTCTCCTCTCTCACAGTCCCTTTAGGTCTCCCCTCTCTCTTTCACACTCTCCTCTCACAGAGTCCCTTTAAGTCTCCCCTCTCTCTCTCTCTTCACACTCTCCTCTCTTTCACACTCTCCACTCTCACAGAGTCCCTTTAAGTCCTTTCATCTCCCCCTCTCTCTCTCTTTCACACTCTCCTCTCTCACAGTCCCTTTAAGTCTCCCTCTCTCTCTCTTTCACACTCTCCTCTCTCACAGAGTCCCTTTAAGTCTCCCCTCTCTACCCTTTAAGTCTCTCCTCTCTTTCTCTCACTCTCCTCTCTCACAGAGTCCCTTTAATTCTCCCCTCTCTCTCTTCACACCCTTCCTCTCTCTCTCTTTCACACTCTCCTCTCTCACAGAGTCCCTTTAAGTCTCCCCTCTCTCTCATTCACACTCTCCTCTCTCTCTCTTTCACACTCTCCTCTCTCACAGAGTCCCTTTCAGTCTCTCCCCTCCTTCACTCTCTCTCTTTCACACTCTCCTCTCTCACAGAGTCCCTTTAAGTCTCCCTCTCTCTCATTCACACCCTTTAAGTCTCTCTCTCTCTCTTTCACACTCTCTCTCTCACAGAGTCCCTTTAAGTCTCCCCTCTCTCATTCACACTCTCCTCTCTCTCTCTTTCACACTCTCCTCTCTCACAGAGTCCCTTTAAGTCTCCCCTCTCTCTCACACTCTCCTCTCTCACAGTCCCTTTAAGTCTCCCCCTCTCTCTTTCTCACTCTCCTCTCTCACAGAGTCCCTTTAAGTCTCCCCTCTCTCCCATTCACACTCTCCTCTCTCTCTTTCTCACTTTCACAGAGTCCCTCTCCCCCTCTCTCACAGAGTCCCTTTAAGTCTCCCTCTCTCCCACTCTCCTCTCTCACAGTCCCTCTCCTCTCTCTCACACTCTCCTCTCTCACAGAGTCCCTTTAAGTCTCCCTCTCTCCCATTCACACCTCCTCTCTCCAGAGTCCCTTTCACACTCTCCTCTCTCACAGAGTCCCTTTAAGTCTCCCCCTCTCTCTTTCACACTCTCCTCTCTCACAGTCCCATTAAGTCTCCCTCTCTCTCTCTATCACACTCTCCTCTCTCACAGTCCCTTTAAGTCTCCCCTCTCTCTCTTTCTCACTCTCCCTCTCTCTCTCACAGAGTCCCTTTAAGTCTCCCCTCTCTCTCTCTTCACACTCTCCTCTCTTTCTTCCCTCTCTCTCATTCACACTCTCCTCTCTCTCTCTTTCACAGAGTCCTCTCCTCTCTGTCTCTTTCACACTCTCCTCTCTCACAGAGTCCCTTTCAGTCTCCCCCTCTCTCTTTCACACTCTCCTCTCTCACAGAGTCCCTTTCAGTCTCCCCACTCTCTCTCTTTCACACTCTCCACTCTCACAGAGTCCCTTTAAGTCTCCCCTCTCTCTCATTCACACTCTCCTCTCTCTCTTTCACACTCTCCTCTCTCACAGAGTCCCTTTAAGTCTCCCTCTCTCTTCACACTCCTCTCTCTCTCTTTCATACTCTCCTCTCTCACAGTCCCATTATGTCTCCCCTCTCTCTCTCTATCACACTCTCCTCTCTCACAGTCCCTTTAAGTCTCCCCTCTCTCTCTTTCTCACTCTCCTCTCTCACAGAGTCCCTTTAAGTCTCCCCTCACACTCTCCTCTCTCTCTCTTTCACACTCTCCACTCTCACAGAGTCCCTTTAAGTCCACACTCTCCTCTCTCAGTCCATTTCAGTCTCCCCCTCTCTCTCTTCACACTCTCCTCTCTCTTAGAGTCCCTTTAAGTCTCCCCTCTCTCTCATTCACACTCTCCTCTCTCTCTCTTTCACACTCTCCTCTCTCACAGAGTCCCTTTAAGTCTCTCCTCTCTCTCCTTCACACTCTCCTCTCTCTCTCTTTCATACTCTCCTCTCTCACAGTCCCATTATGTCTCCCCTCTCTCTCTCTATCACACTCTCCTCTCTCACAGTCCCTTTAAGTCTCCCCTCTCTCTCTTTCTCACTCTCCTCTCTCACAGAGTCCCTTTAAGTCTCCCCTCTCTCTCATTCACACTCTCCTCTCTCTCTCTTTCACACTCTCCACTCTCACAGAGTCCCTTTAAGTCTCCTCTCTCTCTCTTTCACACTCTCCTCTCTCACAGTCCCTTTCAGTCTCCCCCTCTCTCATTCACACTCTCCTCTCTGTCTCTTTCACACTCTCCTCTCTGTCTCTTTCACAGAGTCCACTTCACAGAGTCCCTTAATTCTCCTCTCTCTCTCTCTTTCACACTCTCCACTCTCACAGAGTCCCTTTAAGTCTCCCCTCTCTCTCATTCACACTCTCCTCTCTCTCTCTTTCACACTCTCCTCTCTCACAGAGTCCCTTTAAGTCTCTCCTCTCTCTCCTTCACACTCTCCTCTCTCTCTCTTTCATACTCTCCTCTCTCACAGTCCCATTAAGTCTCCCCTCTCTATCACACTCTCCTCTCTCACAGTCCCTTTAAGTCTCCCCTCTCTCTTTCTCACTCTCCTCTCTCACAGAGTCCCTTTAAGTCTCCCCTCTCTCTAATTCACACTCTCCTCTCTCTCTCTTTCACACTCTCCACTCTCACAGAGTCCCTTTAAGTCTCCTCTCTCTCTTTCACACTCTCCTCTCTCACAGTCCCTTTCAGTCTCCCCCTCTCTCTCTTTCACACTCTCCTCTCTCACAGAGTCCCTTTAAGTCTCCCCTCTCTCCCATTCACACTCTCCTCTCTCTCTATTTCACACTCTCCTCTCTCACAGAGTCCCTTTCAGTCTCCCCCCTCTCTCTCTTTCACACTCTCCCCTCTCACAGAGTCCCTTTAAGCCACCCCTCTCTCCCATTCACACTCTCCTCTCTCTCTCTTTCATACTCTCCTCTCTCACAGTCCCATTATGTCTCCCCTCTCTCTCTCTATCACACTCTCCTCTCTCACAGTCCCTTTAAGTCTCCCCTCTCTCTCTTTCTCACTCTCCTCTCTCACAGAGTCCCTTTAAGTCTCCCTCTCTCTCATTCACACTCTCCTCTCTCTCTCTTTCACACTCTCCACTCTCACAGAGTCCCTTTAAGTCTCCCTCTCTCTTTTCACTCTCCTCTCTCACAGAATCCCTTTCAGTCTCCCCTCTCTCATTCACACTCTCCTCTCTGTCTCTTTCACACTCTCCTCTCTGTCTCTTTCACACTCTCCACTCTCACAGAGTCCCTTTAATTCTCCTCTCTCTCTCTTTCACACTCTCCTCTCTCTCCCCACACACTCTCCACTCTCACAGAGTCCCTTTAAGTCTCCCCTCTCTCTCATTCACACTCTCCTCTCTCTCTTTCACACTCTCCTCTCTCACAGAGTCCCTTTAAGTCTCTCCTCTCTCTCTTCACACTCTCCTCTCTCTCTTTCATACTCTCCTCTCTCACAGTCCCATTATGTCTCCCCTCTCTCTCTATCACACTCTCCTCTCTCACAGTCCCTTTAAGTCTCCCTCTCTCTTTTCTCACTCTCACAGAGTCCCTTTAAGTCTCCTCATTCACACTCTCCTCTCTCTCTCTTTCACACTCTCCACTCTCACAGAGTCCCTTTAAGTCTCCCCTCTCTCTCTCTTTCACACTCTCCTCTCTCACAGTCCATTTCAGTCTCCCCTCTCTCTCTTTCACACTCTCCTCTCTCTTAGAGTCCCTTTAAGTCTCCCCTCTCTCATTCACACTCTCCTCTCTCTCTTCACACTCTCCTCTCTCACAGAGTCCCTTTAAGTCTCTCCTCTCTCTCCTTCACACTCTCTCTCCTTTTTTCATACTCTCCTCTCTCCCCTCTCTCTCTTCACACTCTCCTCTCTCACAGTCCCTTTAAGTCTCCCCTCTCTCTCTTTCTCTCTCCTCTCTCACAGAGTCCCTTTAAGTCTCTCTTTTTCACACTCTCCTCTCTCACAGAGTCCCTTTAAGTCTCCCTCTCTCTCATTCACACTCACTCTCTCTCTCTTCATACTCTCCTCTCTCACAGTCCCATTAAGTCTCCCCTCTCTCTCTCTATCACACTCTCCTCTCTCACAGTCCCTTTAAGTCTCCCTCTCTCTCTTTCTCACTCTCCTCTCTCACAGAGTCCCTTTAAGTCTCCCCTCTCTCTCTTTCACACTCTCCTCTCTTCCCTTTCAGTCTCCCTCTCTCATTCACACTCTCCTCTCTGTCTCTTTCACACTCCCTTTGTCTCTTTCACTCTCCACTTCACAGAGTCCCCTTTAATTCTCCTCTCTCTCTCTTTCACACTCTCCTCTCTCACAGAGTCCCTTTCAGTCTCCCCTCTCTCTTTCACACTCTCCACTCTCACAGAGTCCCTTTAAGTCTCCCTCTCTCTCATTCACACTCTCCTCTCTCTCTCTTTCACACTCTCCTCTCTCACAGAGTCCCTTTAAGTCTCCCCTCTCTCTCCTTCACACTCTCCTCTCTCTCTTTTCATACTCTCCTCTCTCACAGTCCCATTAAGTCTCCCTCTCTCTCTCTATCACACTCTCCTCTCTCACAGTCCCTTTAAGTCTCCCTCTCTCTCTTTCTCACTCTCCTCTCTCACAGAGTCCCTTTAAGTCTCCCCCTCTCTCATTCACACTCTCCTCTCTCTCTTTCACACTCTCCACTCTCACAGAGTCCCTTTAAGTCTCCTCTCTCTCTCTTTCACACTCTCCTCTCTCACAGTCCCTTTCAGTCTCCCCCTCTCTCATTCACACTCTCCTCTCTGTCTCTTTCACACTCTCCTCTCTGTCTCTTTCACACTCTCCACTCTCACAGAGTCCCTTTAATTCTCCTCTCTCTCTCTCTTTCACACTCTCCACTCTCACAGAGTCCCTTTAAGTCTCCCCTCTCTCTCATTCACACTCTCCTCTCTCTCTCTTTCACACTCTCCTCTCTCACAGAGTCCCTTTAAGTCTCTCCTCTCTCTCCTTCACACTCTCCTCTCTCTCTCTTTCATACTCTCCTCTCTCACAGTCCCATTAAGTCTCCCCTCTCTATCACACTCTCCTCTCTCACAGTCCCTTTAAGTCTCCCCTCTCTCTCTTTCTCACTCTCCTCTCTCACAGAGTCCCTTTAAGTCTCCCTCTCTCTAATTCACACTCTCCTCTCTCTCTCTTTCACACTCTCCACTCTCACAGAGTCCCTTTAAGTCTCCTCTCTCTCTTTCACACTCTCCTCTCTCACAGTCCCTTTCAGTCTCCCCCCTCTCTCTCTTTCACACTCTCCTCTCTCACAGAGTCCCTTTAAGTCTCCCCTCTCTCCCATTCACACTCTCCTCTCTCTCTATTTCACACTCTCCTCTCTCACAGAGTCCCTTTCAGTCTCCCCCCTCTCTCTCTTTCACACTCTCCCCTCTCACAGAGTCCCTTTAAGCCACCCCTCTCTCCCATTCACACTCTCCTCTCTCTTCTCATACTCTCCTCTCTCACAGTCCCATTATGTCTCCCTCTCTCTCTCTATCACACTCTCCTCTCTCACAGTCCCTTTAAGTCTCCCCTCTCTCTCTTTCTCACTCTCCTCTCTCACAGAGTCCCTTTAAGTCTCCCCTCTCTCTCATTCACACTCTCCTCTCTCTCTCTTTCACACTCTCCACTCTCACAGAGTCCCTTTAAGTCTCCCCTCTCTCTCATTCACACTCTCCTCTCTGTCTCTTTCACACTCTCCTCTCTGTCTCTTTCACACTCTCCACTCTCACAGAGTCCCTTTAAGTCTCCTCTCTCTCTTTTCACACTCTCCTCTCTCACAGAGTCCCTTTCAGTCTCCCCTCTCTCTCTCTTTCACACTCTCCACTCTCACAGAGTCCCTTTAAGTCTCCCTCTCTCATTCACACTCTCCTCTCTCTCTCTTTTCACACTCTCCTCTCTCACAGAGTCCCTTTAAGTCTCTCCTCTCTCTCCTTCACACTCTCCTCTCTCTCTCTTTCATACTCTCCTCTCTCACAGTCCCATTATGTCTCCCTCTCTCTCTATCACACTCTCCTCTCTCACAGTCCCTTTAAGTCTCCCCTCTCTCTCTTTCTCACTCTCCTCTCTCACAGAGTCCCTTTAAGTCTCCTCTCTCATTCACACTCTCCTCTTCTCTTTCACACTCTCCACTCTCACAGAGTCCCTTTAAGTCTCCTCTCTCTCTCTTTCACACTTCCTCTCTCACAGTCCATTTCAGTCTCCCCCTCTCTCTCTTTCACACTCTCCTCTCTCTTAGAGTCCCTTTAAGTCTCCCCTCTCTCTCATTCACACTCTCCTCTCTCTCTCTTTCACACTCTCCTCTCTCACAGAGTCCCTTTAAGTCTCTCCTCTCTCTCCTTCACACTCTCCTCTCTCTCTCTTTCATACTCTCCTCTCACAGTCCCATTAAGTCTCCCTCTCTCTCTCTATCACACTCTCCTCTCTCACAGTCCCTTTAAGTCTCCCCCTCTCTCTTTCTCACTCTCCTCTCTCACAGAGTCCCTTTAAGTCTCCTCTCTCTCTCTTTCACACTCTCCTCTCTCACAGAGTCCCTTTAAGTCTCCCCTCTCTCTCATTCACACTATCCTCTCTCTCTTTCACACTCTCCTCTCTCACAGAGTCCCTTTCAGTTTCCACCCACTGTCTCTTTCATACTCTCCTCTCTCACAGTCCCATTAAGTCTCCCCTCTCTCTCTCTCACACTCTCCCCTCTCACAGTCCCTTTAGTCCCGAACTTAACTCTCCTCTCTCACAGAGTCCCTTTAAGTCTCTCTCTCTTCACACTCTCCTCTCTCTCTTTCTCACTCTCCTCTCTCACAGAGTCCCTTTAAGTCTCCCTCTCTTTCACACACTCTCCTCTCTCACAGCATCCCTTTCAGTCTCCCCCTCTCTCTCTCACACTCTCTCTCTCTCCCTTTAACTCTCCCCTCTCTCTCATTCACACTAGTCCCTCTTCTTTCACACTCTCCCACAGAGTCCCTTTCAGTCTCCCCCTCTCTCTTTCACACTCTCCACTCTCACAGAGTCCCTTTAAGTCTCCCCTCTCTCTCATTCACACTCTCCATCTCTCTCTCTTTCAAACTCTCCTCTCTCACAGAGTCCCTTTAAGTCTCTCCTCTCACACACTCTCCTCTCTCTCTCTTTCATACTCTCCTCTCTCACAGTCCCATTAAGTCTCCCCTCTCACACTCTCCTCTCTCACAGTCCCTTTAAGTCTCCCCTCTCTCTCTTTCTCACTCTCCTCTCTCACAGAGTCCCTTTAAGTCTCCTCTCTCTAATTCACACTCTCTCTTTCACACTCTCCACTCTCACAGAGTCCCTTTAAGTCTCCTCTCTCTCACACTCTCCTCTCTCACAGAGTCCCTTTAAGTCTCCCTCTCTCTCATTCACACTATCTTCTCTCACTTTCACACTCTCCTCTCTCACAGAGTCCCTTTCAGTCTCCCCCCTCTCACTCTTTCACACTCTCCACTCTCACAGAGTCCCTTTAAGTCTCCCCTCTCTCTCATTCAGACTCTCCTCTCTCTCTCTTTCACACTCTCCTCTCTCACAGAGTCCCTTTAAGTCTCCCCTCTCTCCCATTCACACTCTCCTCTCTCTCTATTTCACACTCTCCTCTCTCACAGACTCCCTTTCAGTCTCCCCCCTCTCTCTCTTTCACACTCTCCCCTCTCACAGAGTCCCTTTAAGTCACCCCTCTCTCCCATTCACACTCTCCTCTCTCTCTCTTTCATACTCTCCTCTCTCACAGTCCCATTAAGTCTCCCCTCTCTCTCTCTATCACACTCTCCTCTCTCACAGTCCCTTTAAGTCTCCCCTCTCTCTCTTTCTCACTCTCCTCTCTCACAGAGTCCCTTTCAGTTTCCACCCTCTGTCTCTTTCATACTCTCCTCTCTCACAGTCCCATTAAGTCTCCCCTCTCTCTCTCTATCACACTCTCCCCTCTCACAGTCCCTTTAAGTCTCCCCTCTCTCTCTTTCTCACTCTCCTCTCTCACAGAGTCCCTTTAAGTCTCCCCTCTCTCTCTCTTTCACACTCTCCTCTCTCACAGAATCCCTTTCAGTCTCCCCTCTCTCTCATTCACACTCTCCTCTCTGTCTCTTTCACACTCTCCACTCTCACAGAGTCCCTTTAATTCTCCTCTCTCTCTCTTTCACACTCTCCTCTCTCACAGAGTCCCTTTCAGTCTCCCCACTCTCTCTCTTTCACACTCTCCACTCTCACAGAGTCCCTTTAAGTCTCCCCTCTCTCATTCACACTCTCCTCTCTCTCTCTTTCACACTCTCCTCTCTCACAGAGTCCCTTTAAGTCTCTCCTCTCTCTCCTTCACACTCTCCTCTCTCTCTCTTTCACACTCTCCTCTCTCACAGTCCCTTTAAGTCTCCCCTCTCTCTCTTTCTCACTCTCCTCTCTCACAGAGTCCCTTTAAGTCTCCCCGCTCTCTCATTCACACTCTCCTCTCTCTCTCTTTCACACTCTCCACTCTCACAGAGTCCCTTTAAGTCTCCTCTCTCTCTCTTTCACACTCTCCTCTCTCACAGTCCCTTTCACTCTCCCCCTCTCTCTCTTTCACACTCTCCTCTCTCTTAGAGTCCCTTTAAGTCTCCCCTCTCTCTCATTCACACTCTACTCTCTCTCTTTCACACTCTCCTCTCTCACAGAGTCCCTTTAAGTCTCTCCTCTCTCTCCTTCACACTCTCCTCTCTCTCTCTTTCATACTCTCCTCTCTCACAGTCCCATTAAGTCTCCCCTCTCTCTCTCTATCACACTCTCCTCTCTCACAGTCCCTTTAAGTCTCCCCTCTCTCTCTTTCTCACTCTCCTCTCTCTCTCTTTCACACTCTCCTCTCTCACAGAGTCCCTTTCAGTTTCCACCCTCTGTCTCTTTCATACTCTCCTCTCTCACAGTCCCTTTAAGTCTCCCCTCTCTCTCTTTCTCACTCTCCTCTCTCACAGAGTCCCTTTAAGTCTCCCCTCTCTCTAATTCACACTCTCCTCTCTCTCTCTTCACACTCTCCACTCTCACAGAGTCCCTTTAAGTCTCCTCTCTCTGCGTCACACTCTCCTCTCTCACAGTCCCTTTCAGTCTCCCCTCTCTCTCTTTCACACTCTCCTCTCTCACAGAGTCCCTTTAAGTCTCCCTCTCTCCCATTCACACTCTCCTCTCTCTCTATTTCACACTCTCCTCTCACAGAGTCCCTTTCAGTCTCCCCTTCTCTCTTTCACACTCTCCCTCTCACAGAGTCCCTTTAAGCCACCCCTCTCTCCCATTCACACTCTCCTCTCTCTCTTCATACTCTCCTCTCTCTCAGTCCCATTAAGTCTCCCCCTCTCTCTCTGTCACACTCTCGTCTCACAGTCCCTTTAAGTCTCCCCTCTCTCTCTTTCTCACTCTCCTCTCTCACAGAGTCCCTTTAAGTCTCCTCTCTCTCTCTCTTTCACACTCTCCTCTCTCACAGTCCCTTTCAGTCTCCCCCTCTCTCTCTTTCACACTCTCCTCTCTCACAGAGTCCCTTTAAGTCTCCCCTCTCTCATTCACACTATCCTCTCTCTCTTTTCACACTCTACTCTCTCACAGAGTCCCTTTCAGTTTCCACCCTCTGTCTCTTTCATACTCTCCTCTCTCACAGTCCCATTAAGTCTCCCCCTCTCTCTCTCTATCACACTCTCCCCTCTCACAGTCCCTTTAAGTCTCCCCTCTGACTCACTCTCCTCTACAGAGTCCCTTTAAGTCTCCTCTCTCTCTCTTTCACACTCTCCTCTCTCACAGAATCCCTTTCAGTCTCCCCCTCTCTCTCTCTTTCACTCTCCTCTCTCACAGAGTCCCTTTAAGTCTCCCTCTCTCTCATTCACACTATCCTCTCTCTCTCTTTCACACTCTCCTCTCTCACAGAGTCCCTTTCACACTCATTCACACTCTCCACTCTCACAGCCCTTTAAGTCTCCCCTCTCTCATTCAGACTCTCCTCTCTCTCTCTTTCACACTCTCCTCTCTCACAGAGTCCCTTTAAGTCTCTCCTCTCTCTCCTTCAATATCCCATTAAGTCTCCCCTCTCTATCACACTCTCCTTCTCACAGTCCCTTTAAGTCTCCACTTTCTCACTCTCCTTAAGAGTCCAAAGTCTCCCCTCTCTCTAATTCACACTCACCTCTCTCTCTCTTTCACTCTCCACTCTCACAGAGTCCCTTTAAGTCTCCTCTCTCTCTTTTCACACTCTCCTCTTCACAGTCCCTTTCAGTCTCCCCCCTCTCTCTCTTTCACAGAGTCCCTTTAAGTCTTATCTCCCATTCACACTCTCTCTCTCTCACACTCTCCTCTCTCACAGAGTCCCTTTCAGTCTCCCCCCCTCTCTCTCTTTCACACTCTCCTCTCTCACAGAGTCCCTTTAAGCCACCCTCTCTCCCATTCACACTCTCCTCTCTCTTTCATACTCTCCTTCTCACAGTCCCATTAAGTCTCCCTCTCTTCATCACACTCTCCTCTCTCACAGTCCCTTTAAGTCTCTCACTCTCCTCTCTCACAGAGTCCCTTAAGTCTCCTATGACAGGATAACTACACACTCTCCTCTCTCACAGAGTCCCTTTAGTCTTATGACAGGATAACACACTATCTCACAGAGTCCAGTTCTAGTTCCTCTCCTCTCTCACAGTCCATGACAGGATACACTCTCCCTCTCTCTCTTTCTACAGAGTCCCTTTAAGTCTTATGACAGGATCCCTTTCAGTCTCCCCCTCTCTTTCACACTCTCCTTTAGAGTCCCTTTAAGTCTCCCCTCTCTCATTCACACTCTCCTCTCTCTCTCTTTCACACTCTCCTCTCTCAGAGTCCCTTTCACTCCCCCTCTCATCTTTCACACTCTCCACTCTCACAGAGTCCCTTTAAGTCTCCCCTCTCTCTCATTCATCTCCTCTTCTCTCTTTCACACTTTATCTCACAGAGTCCCTTTAAGTCTCTCCTCTCTCTCTTCACACTCTCCTCTCTTCTCTTTCAGTTTATCACAGTCCCATTAACTCCCCTCTCTATCACATCTCCTTTCTTTAGTCTTATCTCCTCTCTCACAGAGTCCCTTTAAGTCTCCCCTCTCTAATTCATCTCATTTCTACACTCCCCATCTCACAGAGTCCCTTTAAGTCTCCTCTCTCTCTCTTTCATTCCTCTCTCACAGTCCCTTTAAGTCTCCCCTCTCACACTCTCCTCTCTCACAGGGTCCCTAGAAGTCTCCCCTCTCTCTCTCTCTTCACACTCTCCTCTCTCACAGAGTTCCTTTAAGTCTCCCTCTCTCTTTCACACTCTCCTCTCTCACAGAGTCCCTTTAAGTCTCCCCTCTCTCTCATTCACACTCTCTCCTCTCTCTCTTTCATACTCTCCTCTCTCACAGTCCCATTAAGTCTCCCCTCTCTCTCTCTATCACACTCTCCTCTCTCACAGTCCCTTTAAGTCTCCCCTCTCTCTCTTTCTCACTCTCCTCTCTCACAGAGTCCCTTTAAGTCTCCTCTCTCTCTCTCTCTTTCACACTCTCCTCACTCACAGAATCCCTGACTCATAGGAACCTATCAGACCATGTCGAGTAAACACCCCCTTCCACACTCTCCTCTCTCACAGAGTCCCTTTAAGTCTCTCCTCTCTCTCCTTCACACTCTCCTCTCTCTCTCTTTCATACTCTCCTCTCTCACAGTCCCATTAAGTCTCCCCTCTCTCTCTCTATCACACTCTCCTCTCTCACAGTCCCTTTAAGTCTCCCCTCTCTCTTTCTCACTCTCCTCTCTCACAGAGTCCCTTTAAGTCTCCCCTCTCTCATTCACACTCTCCTCTCTCTCTCTTTCACACTCTCCTCCTCTCTCACAGAGTCCCTTTAAGTCTCTCCTCTCTCTCATTCACACTCTCCTCTCTCTCTTTCACACTCTCCACTCTCACAGAGTCCCTTTAAGTCTCCTCTCTCTCTCATTCACACTCTCCTCTCTCTCTATTTCACATCCCCTCTCTCTCATTCACACTCTCCTCTCTCTCTCTTTCACACCCTCCACTCTCACAGAGTCCCTTTAAGTCTCCTCTCTCTCTCTTTCACACTCTCCTCTCTCTCAGAGTCCCTTTCAGTCTCCCCCTCTCTCTCTTTCACACTCTCCTCTCTCACAGAGTCCCTTTAAGTCACCCCTCTCTCTCATTCACACTCTCCTCTCTCTCTCTCTTTCACACTCTTCTCTCTCAGAGTCCCTTTAAGTCTCTCCTCTCTCTCTTTCACACCCTCCTCTCTCTCTTTCACACTCTCCTCTCTCACAGAGTCCCT